>NC_081145.1:2571194-2703694 GCF_958295425.1 Solea solea | reverse complement strand
GACAGACGGAGTCTGGGCCATGGCTCCCACCAGGCTGCAGGCACAGATCACACACAGGAAGATGAGGAAGGCCTCCTGGCAGCCCGGAGTCGGACATTTTCCAGGAACCGCTGTGGCAAATTCAGCTGATATACAACCACATCCTGTCAGGTTCTGGAAATGAAGTTACACGGGGAAAAAAATCACATTATGTCTGAAGCACACTGTGTTAACATTTCAGAGAAAGCCTGGTGTCTACATTGTTATTTGTCTGACGTGTGAGCAACAATGTTTCTCACACCTCAGACAAAGCATGTAAGTATGCACGAGATTTGAACGGAGAGGAGATTAAACATGACTTACATGTAAACAGTCAGTCTGATTGACTTTTTCTCACACTAACACTAACACACACACACACACACACATAACGTGGCTCCAGACCTGGGCGATGCTGGGAGTGGTTCGAGCGCCTCCTGCTCGGGTGCAGCCGGCGAAACAGGCAGACAGGTAGGTGACGCCATTGTAGCCGCACACGGGGCTGATGGACGAGGTGAAGCAGTTGCAGTGACTGACGCACTGAGCGTCTGGTTTCTGTCCCACCTGCAGCGTGCTGAAACACCACAGGAAACACCACAGGAAACACTCAGTTTCAGCTACAAGGCACAAACCAGCACGGATCATTCATCAGTGTTGGATCTCTGCTTTCCTTCACACGTCTCCATGATAACTGGCACAGATGCAGAGGTCAGGCAACACCAACAAAAGCCTAGAGTCTTGATTTCTACAGCAAACGTCAAGCTTTATAAACTGCAGACTAAAATAAATACAAACCATCCCAGTACATTCATTATAACCAGGACTTCATCTTTTCCACGTGTGTCTGTGACATGAAGGATTCTCAGGCCTCAGTGACAGATGTACAGTTGAGCAGAAATGCACTGATTTCAATAGAAGCAGAAAAACTTCATGTTTGTACAACTTAGATGTGGACATAGTATTTATATTGATATAATGATGTTTCTGGTCTTCTGTTATATTTTGAATGAATGAATGAATGAATGAATGAATGAGCTGTTGCCTCCGTGCTCATTCTTGTTAATAATTGACTTGTGATTGGTGTGTTATTTACAGTGGTTTAACTCTTAAAATGAATAATTATGCAGCAGTGAGATAATTCAGTAAATATTTCTATTGTGAGTTTGATTATTATTCTTATTATTAACGACACTATGATTACTTATGCTGCTTAGTTATAGTATATATAGTTTTACATTGTACGCACATTACTGTGTATTCTTATTGTAATTATTGAATTTGTATGGAATAAAAAAAACAGTAGAAACAAGAAGTGATATGAATAAATAAACAATAGATACTGCTAATAATTACAAAAATAGAGATAAATATATCTAACAACGTTCTACATTGATTCATGCACATGGCTGCCATCAATGAAGACTCTTTTCTTACTGGTTTTCATACGTAACCGTCACTCCTGCGACGGGACCCGTGTCACAGCCCAGGAAGAGGAAGGAGACGTAGCAGGCGGTGGATATGAGGTTGACTAACATGGCCATGCGAATCGCTCCCAGCGCCGACAGGTTCAGCTTCTTCACCAGCAGACCGCCCATGAAGATCCCCAAACAGGCACAGGGAATCGCCGTCATGCCTGAACGATGACAGGTGCACACGCCAGGTGTTATACTACACACTCTACTACACTGTAGAGTGAGACGCTGCAGAGTGAGACGCAGCAGAGTGAGACGCAGCAGAGTGAGACGCAGCAGAGTGAGACACTGCAGAGTGAGACGCAGCAGAGTGAGACGCTGCAGAGTGAGACACAGCAGAGTGAGACGCAGCAGAGTGAGACACAGCAAAGTGAGACGCTGCAGAGTGAGACACTGTAGAGTGAGACACAGCAGAGTGAGACGCTGCAGAGTGAGACACTGCAGAGTGAGAAGCTGCAGAGTGAGATGCAGCAGAGTGAGACGCTGCAGAGTGAGACACTGCAGAGTGAGACACAGCAAAGTGAGACGCTGCAGAGTGAGACGCTGCAGAGTGAGACACTGTAGAGTGAGACACTGCAGAGTGAGACACAGCAGAGTGAGACAGTGAGACGCAGCAGAGTGAGACACAGCAGAGTGAGACGCAGCAGAGTGAGACACAGCAGAGTGAGACGCAGCAGAGAGAGACACTGCAGAGTGAGACACAGCAGAGTGAGACGCTGCAGAGTGAGACACAGCAGAGTGAGACGCTGCAGAGTGAGACACAGCAGAGTGAGACGCTGCAGTGTGAGACGCAGCAGAGTGAGACGCTGCAGAGTAAGACACAGCACAGAGAGACACTGCAGAGTGAGATGCAGCAGAGTGAGACGCTGCAGAGTGAGACGCAGCAGAGTGAGACGCTGCAGAGTGAGACACAGCAGAGTGAGACACAGTAGGTGTGAATGCTCTGTGAATGCAGACCTAACAGCTGGTTGGCTGAGCTGGTGGTGAGGTTGAACTGCTGCTCCAGGTATTTCCCCAGAAAGGCTGCAAAGCCGGCCACGACGGCGATCTCCATGCAGGCGGCCAGAATGATGCAGGTGAACACTGGGTTTGACAGCAGGTGCTTGGTCACCTTTGGAATCACTGAGGAGACGGAAGATGTACAATAAGAAATCTCTACGGATAAAATGCAGATGTTTCAAACATCACATGTTCAAGTAAATGTTTAAAACTAACATCAGCAACAAACTGGATGTTCATTCTAATCACAAACTAATGTTGTTTAAAATACTTTACAATATTAACAGCTCATTTCATACAGTATGATAAAAACATGCTCACCTTTGAGTTGCTGACAGCAGGTGGCGCTGTTGGGGAGCTCGTGGCAGTGTACAACTCCATTGCTGTTTTTTGGAGTTTCATACTCTGAACTGAGAGAGGGCGGAAGCATCGCCTGCTCGCTGTCCACTCCCTCCTCTCTCTCGGCGGTCGGCAGCGACTGAGGGAAACCGAACATGAAGACAGCGGAGCAGAAGAGCAAGGCCCCACACAGGAGGAAGCCGGCCCACCAGGCCCCGATCCAGCGCGGGTCGTCTGGAGTGATGCTCAGATCACCTGTGGAGATGCAGCTCGTGTCAGTAAAGCCAAGAAATAACGCAGCACTGAGGGAATATTATGACACTCACTCGTGTCAATGAAGATCGCGTCCACGTAGTATTTAGTGCAGACGGAGCCGAGGATGAAGCCACAGGCGGGGCCAAACACCAGCGTGGAGAAGAGGATTCCTGCACACACACACATGGCAAAAATACCAAGTTTAATGTTTTCACAGAGTTACAACAGTGAATGTGATCCAACACACACAGCCACTTTATTAGGTACGCCTGTTCAACTGCTCATTAACGTTAATATCAGCAGACCATGGCAGCAGCATGTCGACATGGTGAAGACCAGCTGCTGACTTTCACGCATCAGAATGAGAAAGAGAGATTATTTAAGGGATTATAGCAGAATATTGTACTGATAAGTTCATCTTTGCATAGACGTGTAGACGATGTCTTTGTCTCCATTTTCGATGACGGAGATCAAACTGGTTTGAGATGATAGAAAGACAAGAGGAACTCAAATAACCACTCATTACAACACACACACGTCCAACACTGAAGCAGCTAAAGAACACACTGTACACTGTGTTAGGTTCACATAACGTGAGTGAAGAGCTCCAATACACTGATAAGTAGAGCTGAAACTATTCATCAATGAATCGATTATTAATCGATTACTAAATTAACTGACAACTATTTTGATAATCAATTAATCGGTTCGAAGCTTTTTTCATGATTAAAACAAGGTTTTCGATTGTTAGCTTCTTAAATGTGAGTATTTTCTTCATTTCTTTGCTCCATAAAACAAAGAAATCATTAAAAGTCAATCATTTTGGTTTGTGGACAAAACATCATCATTTCAGGGTTTGACGAACACAAATCGATATTTTTTAAGGTTTTCTGATATTTTATGGACCAAACGATTCATCGAGAAAATAATCGACAGATTAATCGATCATGAAAATAATCGTTAGTTGCAGCTTTACTGATAAGTTTAAAAGCATCGAGCAATGTGGATTTCTACCTGCTGAGTCCTAATTACTTTTATGTTTCAGCAGGAAAAGGGTGAAGCATGACAGCAGGGAAACTGTCATGGAAGAGCAAATCTGCCAGAGGCAACACACACACACACACACACACACACACACCTACACACGCAACCAGCAGACAATGTGTGCTCAGTGTGAACACACACACGCACACACAAACACAAACACACACACGCATAAACCTTCCACTCATAGTATGACAGGAACAGCAGAAGAAGCAGTTGCTGGTTAGTTTGCAGCTGGAGAAGAATCATTAGAACAGAGTCAGCTGAGAGTTTATCCATGAAGATAAGAAGCATTCAGAAGCTCCTCCCAGTGAACTGTGTTATTTTATAGTCTGAACATGGATCTTTGACATGAACCACATCATCTTATTCTGAGTTCAAATGAACTCAACAACTGTGACTAAGCATGGTCACAATTACTCCATTAATCGAATAATAATCAATTACAACTATTTTGATAATCAATTGATCGGTTTGAAGCTTTTTTCATGATTAAAACAAGATTTCTGATTGCTTCAGTTTCTTCAATGTGAATATGTTCTGCTTTCTTTGCTCCATAAAACAAAGAAATCATTAAAAACTCAATCATTTTGGTTTGTGGACAAAAACAAGACATTTATGGACTCGATTAATCATGAAAATAATGAATCGAAGATGAAAATAATGCTTGGTTGCAGCTCTAGGGTGTGTTCTGTTCTGCATCCTGCCACAACATAGGAAGGGAGTCAACACATCCACATAATTCTAGCCTTATTCACGTCCTAGTTTATTCTTCACATAAAGGAAATGGCAGATTTGTGGCTTTCACTGAAGAAACAAAATAAAACCATTCACATGTGAAACAGTCAGACGGAAATGAACATAAGGCGCCAGAGCATGACATGCTTCAGTCACGTTTAATAACGTGAAAGCAGGCAGGCAGCTTGTATGACAATGCAAATCTGCTCTGCAGGCGCTTTAAATGCAACGCTGTCAACATCCAGATGAAACATCCCAGAAATGTAAATACACATGATGAGGATGTACTGTGTGTGTACACTGGAAGTACTGTAAGTACAAACAGACAGAGAGCAGCAGCAGCAGCAGCCATGGAACATTCTCTGCTTCAAGTGCTTCCTTACACACACACTGTCATAGTGTCACAGGACGCTGATTCACAACCACAACCACTGACAGCACAAACGTCTCCAAACCAGTCTGACTGTTCAGAACTAGGAAGGCACAACAATGATCATACAAAACAACCTGCGTCTTTTAATTCAATTCAGTTCAGTTTTATTTGTATAGTGAAAATGACAAAACACATTATCTCCAGGCTCCACACGCAGTACAGCAGAAACCTTTACAACAGTATAGACGGTGAAAGTGTATGTTTCTAATAATGTCGCATAAAGGAAGCAAACACTTACAACATTTACAATCCTCGTCTCGTGACTCCAGCTGCAGAGCGTCCATTCTACCCAGCGACAGTGAATACTATTTTCTGATTGGCTGATAGGTCGCTAATTCAAGACAGCTGTATGAATGAACTACGCAGAGCAATCTGCCTTGGCATCATCGACTCATACAGTCGATTACTAATTCATGTGCACGTGTGAGTGTGTGAACTTATTGAAATGTGTGTGTCTCACAGTGCCACACCTCCCTCTTGTCCTTTCACCCCGACCGGTCGAGGCAGGTGCTGAACATCTGTGAGTCTGCTTCTCTCCACTGATGCCTTGTGTCACTGTGTGAATTGTTGTATGTTGTGATTCAGCACAAATAAAATTGAATTGAAAGGATTAGACCAGAGAAGAGGAGATAAGAGTGAAAGGCGTCACTGCACTCTTCATAAAACCACTTCTGAAATGAATGTGGAGCCAGGTTAAACCATGTGGACAGATAACTTTAATACCAGGCAACACAGGTAGGAGGTGTTCGTCCTCCTCCTCCTCCTCGTCCTCCTCCTCCTCTGTTAATCCTGCTCAAGTTGCCTCACTAATCCCTTAAGTCAGAGCAGACTAACACACCTGCAGGTCTTCATATGAATGAACGTCAGCTGATTGACAGCGAGCAGGGACAAGAACAGTTCAATGGAACAACATAACGCACATACATAATAAACATTTAAGACCGCACCAGTAAGTGGACGCATCTGTACTGCACTGTAATATTCCTTCAAGTTTGGAAGAGTCCATCCTGCTTTTTCTTGAGGTAATTGAAGGGTGGAACAGTGTATTCTTGTTTTTTTGCCTTCCCAGATAAATCTTGAGAAAAGCCTTTCCCATTTTATGAATTGTGAATTTGGAATGAGAACTGGAAGCAACGGAATCAAAAATAAAAAGCGTAGTAAAATGTTTGTTTGCATCACATTGATTCTATCATAACATTGTAATGGGTATGTGGATCATCTATCTATGATTCTGGGATGTTGATCAAGCTCGTCGTTATTACTTTTACTTTGTAGGTATTTTTTGATTTTTATTCCATGGACAACATGTAAATAAACGACTCCATAGAAGCACCTGGACGTCTGCACTAATATTAGCTGTGTAAAGACCTTGACGTTATAGTAGCTTACAAACATTTTGTGTGTGTTTTTTTTTTTATTTTAGATACTTTATTAATCCCCTTAGGGAAATTATTCTCTGCATTTTGACCCATCCTAGAATTAGGAGCAGCGGGCTGCCACACTGAGTAGCACCCGGGGAGCAATGGGGGTTGGGTACCTTGCTCAGGGGTACCCCAGCCCTTTCGACCTGTTGGAGACTTGAACCGGCGACCTTCCGGTTACAAGCCAAGTTCCCTTTCCACTTGGCCACGGGCTGATGTGTGTGTGTGTGCCTGTAAACCTCTAGCTTCTAGGCCAACAGCATTAGGCTACTTTAACTGATATACAGTGACTTAGTCTTTGAGTCCAATTAACCTTGTGTCGTTCAGTCCAACTGTTCCAGGAAGCAGTAAAAGCCATCATTGACCTAAATAAGTTCAGTATTAGCATCATGTTTCATGTCAAACACATTCAAACAGTGCATTTGTCTTTTTAATATCAATAATATTATAATTCCAGCCTGGGAACATTGTATTCTATGTAATGTATAATGTTTATATATGTGATAGCATGAGGGCGGTGCGGTGATAGCATGAGGGCAGTGTGGTGATAGCATGAGGGCAGTGTGGTGTTAGCATAAGGGCGGTGTGGTGATAGCATGAGGGCTGTGTGGTGTTAGCATGAGGGTGGTGTGGTGGTAGCATGAGGGCATTGTGGTGGTAGCATTAGGGCGGTGCGGTGATAGCATGAGAGCGGTGCGGTGATAGCATGTGGGCAGTGTGGTGATAGCATGAGGGCAGTGTGGTGTTAGCATGAGGGCGGTGTGGTGATAGCATGAGGGCATTGTGGTGTTAGCATGAGGGAGGTGTGGTGATAGCATGAGGGCATTGTGGTGGTAGCATTAGGGCGGTGCGGTGATAGCATGAGAGCGGTGCGATGATAGCATGAGGGCTGTGTGGTGTTAGCATGAGGGTGGTGTGGTGGTAGCATTAGGGCGGTGTGGTGATAGCATGAGGGCAGTGTGGTGATAGCACGAGGGCATTGTGGTGATAGCATGAGGGCAGTGTGGTGATAGCATGAGGGCAGTGTGGTGGTAGCATAAGGGCGGTGCAGTGATAGCATGAGGGCAGTGTGGTGGTAGCATGAGGGCGGTGCGGTGGTAGCATTAGGGCGGTGTGGTGATAGCATGAGGGCAGTGTGGTGATAGCACGAGGGCATTGTGGTGATAGCATGAGGGCATTGTGGTGATAGCATGAGGGCGGTGTGGTGATAGCATGAGCGTAGTGTGGTGATAGCATGAGGGCGGTGTGGTGAGAGCATGAGGGTGGTGTGGTGGTAGCATGAGGGCGGTGTGGTGATAGCATGAGGGCGGTGTGGTGGTAGCATGAGGGTGGTGTGGTGATAGCATGAGGGTGGTGTGGTGATAGCATGAGGGCGGTGTGGGGAAAAGGGAGAAGACACAGACTGAACAAGTCTCTCCACTGAAGAGCTGCAGCTGCTCCATTGAAGACGAGAGTCCAGAGAGGTTCGTGACTGCCGGACAGCAGGTGGTCACAGATTCCAAGTTAGAAATGCCAACAGCCCATTTACCCGCCATCTTCAAGAACAAATGAAAAGCAGCTGCACAATATACAGCCAAGTGTACAACGCCATGTATGCCACTGATTATAGTGGAGCACTAACTGCATCCTGAGGAAGAGGACACTCGACGAGGCAGGCTAGATTTGTAATGAATCCTGAAAGTCATTAGAAATAGTCTTCAGATATTGCTGTTGACATTGAGTTAGAGTATTATAATAAAAACCTCTAATCAAATGGAGCATGACATGGATGAATTAGGACTCTACACTGAGTAAAGTTTACATTGATTGAATCAAATAATCAATTATTACCGCCCAGCTATCGATTGGAGTCCATTTAATTAGGCACTGTTGTCCCTCACTTTCCACTATCTGTGATATGGGAATTAACTGCTGAACATGAGTTCACTGAGTAATCCTAAGAGCCCATGCACCAACCACTTACACACCACTCAATCTATGAGGCTACGGATTTGTAGCTACATTAGCAGAGTGACTGTATTTTGCAAAGAAAGTCCTTGTTCGAGGTCAGGATTGCTCATTTTTGTTGACCAGCAACATCCATGTCACATTTAAGCCAAACAGAGGGAGAGCTGCACCCTCCACAAGGCTCAGCACTTCAAATAGAGGCCGTTTCTGTGCCGAGGGCCTGCTGATGCTGCTGTGTTTATGATCCGTCTCCTCCCACTTCTTATCTCCATCCACTGGGGGAGGCGCCAATAGATGACAGAAAAATCCCCTTTTTAATCAGCAGCCAGAGAGCCTGACCCAGATTTCCTCAAGAAGGTTGCATGGTGTGTGGTGAGGTTTACTGAGGCCACAGGGGTTCATGATGACAGGAAAATGTCACAAAAATAACATGGTGTGTAACACACAACAGCCTCAGGATGGCCTCCAAACTTACACTTCGTTCTGGTCCCTGATGGCCAAGAAAGTCTCAAGCACATGTGCTAATGATGATCTTCAAAAAGATCATGTCTTCAGACCAATCCAGTGGAACCACTAACATATTTCACCCTGGTCTGTAATGTTGGACCAGTCTCAATTACTTTAATTAACCGTATCAGTTTTAGATAAAAAAAACAAAAAAGTGATTGAGTTCTAAGTTCTAAGTGTAAAAATAACATTGGTATGTATAAAAACAGTCACTCATCTTCTGCCACTGCGGGAGGCGCTAGTGCCAATCCCAGTTCGTATTTGCATAATCCCCAAATCAGCATGTTTTTGGAGTGTGGCAGGAAACCCATGCACAAACAGGGAGAACATGCAAACTCCATACAGACTGCACATTAAAAGAACTCGTGCATGTACAGCTCTTATTCTCCTGTTTTTGCAATACAAAATATTATTTCACTCCACTATTCCACATGCTTTCTCTAAGTGGTCACAACCAAAACATGGAACAAACGGACTCCACTACTGCGACCATGATGATAGAGCTGCCCTCTTCTCCGTGTGAGGTCATCACACGCCTCACGCACTCAACTGCCCACCGTTCAGAGGGAGGCGCAACAAAACCTGACACCCTCAGCCACAGATGTCCTGTGTGATGACATGTTGAGTTCCTGTTTTGTGACAGTGTTATTACTACCAGGTTGTTTCTGTACAGATCTGTGAGAACAAGTTCTAGATTCATCACTTCGAGCTTGATTCATTAACCCTAAGCCACGGATCAGCACCTTTCAGAGACCGAGAGCTAACTGAAGGGTGTAGAATAATATGGAGGGCTACCATATTAACATTTTATGCAATTTACCATTTAAATATTGAATATTATGCATTAATTACAGTTTTTATAAACGATATCAATGATATTTTACTGAGTGATCACGGATGTTACCCCATGTTGGTGAACGCTGCCCTAACCCATAGTGGATTTTAGCGTTTGAAGATAATATGTTTATCTAATAAACGACAAACTCCACTAAACCAAACGAGAAAACCAGCAACAAGTCGACTCAGCACAAGTCGGGTAAACAAAAACAAAAAAAGAATGTTGAAATCACGAAGAAGCCACTGCATGCTTCAAATCACAGTATCGTGGGTCTTAAAACTACAAACCTTGTATTTGAATTTGGGTTGTTTGATCGCTGGGAATCAATTCCTAGTTAGTGTGTGTGGTGATATCAGCTGCTGGCTACTTTATATGCAGCCGCTGCTGCGTAAACTAGTTCCTGTTCCTGGTGTTCGGAGGAGCTGCGTGAGTTTTCATTGTTGACTGAAGACGGACACGGAAAAAAGCAAATGTTAATGAAGACAGATGCTTCTGGTCTCACTTCTGCTGCTATAGAAGAAGCAGGAGAGGAGAATTCTCCGTCATGAAGCTGCAAACGCTCTCCAGAGATTATGAACAACAAACGGATGGATTATTTAGCGGCTGAGAGAGAGTGAGACAGAGACATGAGAATGATTGGACACCTTGAGGTGAACAGACGTACAGTAGTTACTTTTGAGATGACGACACGACGCTGCACCCGGAACCTCTTATTAACCTCCCTTTTTCTTATGGGATGGGTTAATCTACGTTATGTTAGTGTTCGTTCCAAGTCACACACAGGGATTAAAAAATGTTTTTCATAGTTCCTGATATTTAACTTTAGTGTAGAACTGATCAAATCATTTAGGTTGTTGTCCTGTAAAAGTTGAACCTGTAAGATTTTAGTTCCTGTTTGACTTCAGTTCACTTGTCGAGTTCCACAATAAACAATAACCAAAATAACCTTTTCATATCTTTAAATTTCACTTCAGAGGGGAAAAGGGGAAGCTTGACAGAACAATGATTTATATCGTGATATATATCAAATGATACATAAAGTGTGATTATTTTCCATATGGCCCAGCACTAATTACTATGTACGCAGATTTTACAATGATTTAGCACAATGTGACTCTGGAGCTTTACATGTGAGCTGACTGCAGAGTGTGACACGCTGTGAAAACGCAGGCTGACTTGAGGTGAACAACCGTCTCCATACTCAACCCCTGCGATTCATATCAGAAGAAGAGCAGCAGATAAAAGTCACTCATCACAAACATACGTTTGCTCAGAGGCAGGAGCTGTGCCCAGATAATTACTGATCAGCTCTGAGACAACAGCAGCACGTTGTTGACCAGCTGGTTAAAAGATAAGCTCGTGTTCAGTTCTCTCTCATACAGGACTGGACTGACAGGAACAGGGTGTGGCCTCTGGGTCATTGTGCTCACATCCCCGCTGACGACCGCGCCTCCTCTCACACAGCAGTGGCTTGATGATCAAAGTTAAACTGCAATGTCATTTATCGTCTTGCCATAATGTTGCTAGGCAAACTCAGCATGCAGCTTATAGTAGGGACGGAAAAAGCCATTTAGAATCTAATCCTCCAAGATGACATTAGCATGCACTGAGTTTAAGTAGCTTATATAAACGCCCGACTGCAGCGAGAGAAATGTTGGCAAGTCCTTCTCAGACCTTTTCCTCCTTTCTCAATAAACCTGCAGAACAGAAGTCAAGCTAATGATAAAATATCTAAGTTTGAATGAATAAACAATAGCTTTAGTGAGAGATGGTGATACAGCCTGCAAATAACGGCCATTCCAAACATGACATGGAAGGTGTTTCTTGTACTCTACAGGTAGAGCCAGTTATAAGAGGCATGTCTGATTCTGCTGCTGCTGCTGCTGCTGCTGCTGCTGCTGTACAGAGCCTCCACAGGAGTTCAGTCCATCACAGGGCCTTCCATTCAACCATCACTCCTACGGTGTCCAGTGTACCTAATGCCACATACTGTGGGAGGAGAACCTCGGAGAACCTCGGAGAACCTCGGAGAACACCCACGCACACACGGGGAGAACATGCAAACTCCATGCAGAAAGACCCTTGTTCCAACCGCGGCTCAAACCCAGGTCTTCTTATTACAAAGCAAGAGTGCTAACCACTACACACACCGCGTGGCCCGTCATTGGTTCAGTGGAATCTGAAGTCAGTACTTTTTCCTCATAAATGAAAGCAAAAATAAGGTTAGCAGTTTGTTACAGTCAAAGTGAAAGCACAGATGTTTCTGCTCTTTGGCAAGAAATGAAACAAACCTGATACAATGACTATTGATCTCATTCTGAATCAACTCAGATTCATGTTTACATGTTACAGAGGTTAGGGTTAGTCTCTAATAGGATGATATTATTAAAATGTATACATATCTACATCATTCAGCATACTGTCTGTGTCTTAATGTTATTGCTTATTTTGACTGTGAACGTATTCAGGTCTGCTGTCATCCAGCGCTGTGGGATGATGAGTGAGGAGGAATCCTCACTGACCTTTGCCAGGGGTGACACTTCCAATTTATTCATACATACAAAGGTATTTAGATTGTTTTAAATGCTAACCTTCTAAGCTTTTTTAAGAAAGTTGTGGAACACATTCAGAGAATTTGGTAAACATGTAAGCAGTTTTAAAATACAGAAAAAAAAACCCCGGAGTGGAACCCTAATTACTGTTACCGGTAAAACCTGTTTTTTTTCTGCTGCTGTCAAAAAGGTAGATTACACCAGGTGTATTCAAGACATGCTTGAGCATTACATGAGTTCAATTCAAGATATGTGATGTATGATATGTACGACACTGATCAGTTAATGTCTTACGTATGTATCGTGTGTATGATGTGTTATTATACCGTTACACTTTAAAAGAAATAAATCCCAGGCTCTGAAATCAGTTGTGTGTCCTGTGTGGTCTATTTCTGCAGTCGGGGGTCCTGAGGGACCAGACCGAATTAGCAGTGGCCAGTGAAAGGTCATAGAGCAGTGGGAACGAAGAGCCTGTTGACGCAATCTGTCCAATCATATTTGTTTCCTTTGGCCAAAGACGAGGGAAACACCAAAACAACACAATCCATAAAATGCATGTTTATGTTTATGTTTATGTTTAAGTTTCTGTTAAGTTTTCACTTGACAACAGCGAGGTTGAGATATTTCCTTTTAGAGAAGAACACGCATCACTGAGGAATTCTGTATGAAAGCCAGAGCAGACACTGAGCAGACAGCGTATGTTACTGTTTGTGCTGTTGTATACACAGTAAGAGCAGGCAGAGCTGCTGGTGGAGTTCTCACAGGCCTGTGTGGTATGCATGTGCATACCGGCCCACTCAGAACCACCTCATAGCTGGCTGGCATTCCTGCCTTACTGTGTAATTATGGCTCTGCTCCAGGTCTACAGGCTCTGCTCCTCCTGCAACACTGAACTCTGATGGGATGAACCACAGATGCCACGTTCTTCACACCTGGACATGAAGCAGCTTCAGGTGCACATGGTGTTATGTAACAATAATCAAGGTTTAACTTACTTACATGACAAAGTATGTTCTACTACTGCTTTTGATGATGTGAAATCAAAATAAGCAGAATAAATAATACATTGGCTTCAACCCTGTCCTTCACTCGGGGTCAGGGTTAAACCTTGCTGTGAAAGATGAGGATGCAATGAGAGCAGATGATCTTTGATGCTATGTCTCCATGTGCATGTGTGCACTCATGTTTGAGAGTAATGACACCTGCTAATGGCCTCTTTAACCATTTTTATTTCATAAGTACAAATTACTTCATAAATGTCCTATGTGATGACATTAATATAAAAAATATATTGTTGTTGCAATTCACAAAGTATGAATTTGTTGAAGTTAACTGAGTAAAAATAATTAAATCTCCCTGAATCGCAGACAATCTGCACCATTCATGCAGCTGCAGGCACATGACATGCTTGCAATAGTAGGATTTGAACGATCAGCTGAGTGCGACTCAATACCACATTGTTCCTTGCTGCTCACCGCTTGTTTTTCCTGCGTTTTCCTGCTCGCAGCTTATCAGAGGACAGAACCAAATTCCTCTCCTCTCTATGCCGGGTCCACAGTCCACGAACACTGCTCACACACCAACAGTGGTGCTGTTAAAAAACCAAGGCCCTGATTTTTGCTTAGTTGTTACAAGCTTGAAAAATCCGCCTTGAACTTGAGAGAACACGGCGCACAACAGAAGGCTGCTGTGTAGAGATGTAACGATATGTGACGATTATTGTGACCAAAATTATCACGGTTATCAATATTATCACGGTATTGTTAGATGTGTTCAAAATGTTCCAAAAGTACTGAACATACACACTGAAATCTTTTAACCAAGTTTTATTTAAAACAATATATTTTATATTATATGATGATGATTATTATTATTATTAATTATCATCTGACTGACACGCGCACACACACGCAGGTCCTCACTCTGTATCGGATAATAATTAAGTAGCGGCTGTCGTACACAGCATAGAAATAAAATAAAAAAACACAGAAACAAACACACTTTGGACCTGTCGTCTGCACACTACTCGCTTTCGCTGATCGCGCCCAATAACATGTATTTTTACAGGAGTAACGTTAGGTAACAATTAACTTAGGTTTCCTTTATTTGTTGACTTACTTGCTGAAAAGTAGTGGGTGGTGGTCACGGAGATCAAATTGAAAGTGTTACCCCCCTTCGCGGAGATTTTTGGAGCGCAGGTGGCTTCAGCCGTGTCGCTGGACAGACAGTGGAAACTCGCTTCTGAGCGAGTGCCGTTCAAGTGCTGCTGCTTCTCCAGGAAATGATCAGTATCACTGTGAGTTTTTCGGTAATCAGTTGCGGTAATCAATCACGGTTTTAACGATAATTAAAATTTGAAACGGTAGTACTAACCGTCGGGAATATTACCGCGGTTTATCGTCATACCGGTAATCGTTACATCCCTACTGCTGTGTGAAGAAGGCTGCACTCAAACTCATCCTCTATTCACCGTCTCTGCCCTGCACTGGTAACTAAATGACACATACACTGCAAACACATCTAATCTACTCCTTTGGTGCATGACACTGCAACCTGGAGAATCAATTCAAAGCACGGCCCATGCACTGAACACAGGGAAACATACGTGGTGGGTGCTCATGTTGTTTTTGACATACTTACATTAAACTTTTTAGGGGTTCATCAAATACCACTGATGAACTCATATAGCAACACAGAGAGGAAATCTTTCAAATGGTCTGATCTCTAAAACACAGGCACCATTAGACAAGGGGACCAACGCTAGTCTCAAATCTGTGATAATATTAGCTATTAGCTAGAGCTAACAGCCAGTTAGTTAAGTTTAACTTAGCATAAAGGCTGCCGCTACCATTAAGCTTTTCCATTTTACAAAAACTAAAAACTGGTAAGTATTAAACTTTTAGTTGTGCTAGTTTTCTACAGATAGATCCAGACTAGCTAACTCTGTTAGCTTAGCAGAAAAAACAGTCTGAAAGTGACACGAACAAAACACTACTTACAAATTCAAACATGATAATAAAATATGAATTCATGTACTTAATGTGATGTACTGCTCTTTGTTTTACTTCACTGTGTTTGTGTTAGTGTAAGATTAAGATTAGATTAATGAGTGATGTAATGAGGTGACATCACATCACACTTCAACTTCTGAGTCAGAGTGAAAACACAGTGCACTTCCTCCTTTGAATGATCTGATGTGTTCAGACTTTCTATTGTACCAGTTTCCACGGCCTTGGGAAAGCAGTGTGTCACAGCAAATAGTGTTTTACTTTCCATTGTGATGATTATCAGTTCCTTTCATTCAGCTGGTGATCCTCAAACCTCCCAACACCACGGCCTTTACAAGGCTCCCATGGTTGTCTCCTTCATGCTTGTACAGTATAGCATAGAGTGTGAAGAGTGTGGCTCACCTATATAGAGAGAGGAGTCCTTCTTCTTCACGTGATCATCAATATAGGACACTCCCAGCGGCTGTACCGGTGTGGCCCCGATCCCCAGCAGGACCTGCGCTCCGATCAGCAGCAGGTACATCATGTTAGTGTTAGCCCTGTCAGCACACACAGCATCCTCAATCTGAGCACTGCTGCTGGTGTTGGCACAGTAATCCCGACCCAGGTCAGTCCTCCACATTTCTCCTATCTCATACTGATTTATGAGGAATTCCGGGAGTGCTGAGAGGAGAGCGCCAAGTGCCATGACGATGCCGCCGCAGCCTATCAGGCGGGGCCGATGCGCTTTGGCCCCAAAGTAGCTGACAAACAGGATCAGCGCAAGGTTGCCGATCTCAAAGCTGCTGGCGATCACACCGACGTCAGCACTTTGCAGGTTGAATCGCCGCTCCAAGGTGGTCAGCACGCTCACCTGAAACATCCAGGGGCACAAAATCAGACCACAATGTACGCAATCCAAGGGTGTGGTCATTTCCTGTCACAGACTCACGAGTCATGATTTTGAAGTTATGTCATATAACTACAAACACGGCATATCATATGAACACACCAAGCTAACTTGTCTGTGCTATGTTGCTCCGTCCTTTTTGAGTATATGAACACATCAGAATTGACATATTTCAATGTTTTATTCTCATAATCCCAGTTACTCACCTAGATTACTCACCTCGTTTGTGTTCCAGTTTGTTACCAACTATCTTTCCCTGTTTCTGCCAGTTCTCTGCCAGCACTAGAATATATTCACCACTTTGACCCCATGTGAAGCAGCCTTTTGTTTGGGCCTTAATACTTTACTACTTTCAAGTTCCTCACATCTGAAACATCCATCTTGCAGCTAACACAGAGGACACTATACTTGCTGTTACCCCATCTGATGACCTGTGTAATCTGCGATTGACTCTTGAAACAGAATTGCACCTGTTACCAACCACAAACATAGGAATGGATCACAGGCTTTCAGCAGCACTGTCATAAATACACCAGACTCCTCTGTGAAATATTGAGATTTTAGACGTTTGAGTGTTAAATAAGAGTTCTAAGGATTTTTAATTGATCTACAGTTGGGCTTGGTTTGATTCTTGTGTCAGACTCTTGCTCATGACTCTTGTGCAGGGTGCAGGGTGCACTCTTGTACCGGGCTGGTCATCCAGGGCACACTTCCACTTGCACAGTGTCTTGTACAGTGAGCAAATCCCAGAAAACAAAAGGGAGGAGCGATCGCTGGAGCTTTGACTCTTGGCTGCCAGCAAACAGCCTTAAATCCAATCATCCCATCAGAGACACCACAGAGACTCCAGCTCATGTCCTGTCCATGTAAATGAGCTCTGACACACAAACAGGTCATACAGCGTCCTACGTTTGTGTCAAGTCAATAATTACAAGCCTCACACTAACCTGCGGGGATTACTGTTTAAACTGCCAGGACAGGTGTTTGTGCTACATTTTTTAGGGCAAAATGCACCATAACAGGTGTGACACCTGTGTGAGAGGTGTGGCTTATCAGGCATAACGAGGAGAGCCATATTGTGTAGAAAATGCTCCTGTGAAAGCCGCCTCAGTGTTCTGCTGCTGCTGCTCTCAGCGACAGGATGCTTGATGCTCAGCAGGTCCACGACCAGACTAGATAAGATGTTCCACTCCAAATATGGCCATGGTATTTTGGATTTCGTCTATTTATTACAACTAAGCTGCAGTTACTGAGTGATTCTTGGAAAATGAAAGTTCACAGTGGCCTGAGGCTGTTTGAGCAACATTTCAGAGAACTTTGGGAAGTTTCCTACGATCAGTCCTTTGTAACATCACTGTATACACTTGACATGTCCACTCACACTTAGTACAAGTGAAGGACCTGTTGCGTGAAACAAAAGAACGAAGGCGTAGAACGTGTTGTGCTGTTTTTGTTGTGATGCATTCCAGACGTGTCAGTGGATCCGTGTCAAAGAAGGTTTTCTCACGAGCAGCTGGACTTGTGTCAAAGTTGAGCTACGTGTCATTGACTCCGCACACAGGAGCTGCACAGAGCTCAAACCCGGATGAGACCAGAGCAGTGAGGGGTGTGTGTGTGTGTGTGTGTGTGTGTGTGGTGAACTCACCAGATAAGCTCCAACAGTGCCCTGAGCCAGCATGAGAGCGCATTCCGATATCAAGAAGATCTTGATATTTGAGAAGCATGAGGGGCTTTTCGCTAGCGTGTCCCCGCTGCTGCGCTCAGACTGCCGCTGCTTCTTCACCTGCATCCTCGCTCCTGGTTCAGAGAGCGCGAGACACGTCCTCGCTCCTGGTTCAGAGAGCGCGAGACACGTCCTCGCTCCTGGTTCAGAGAGCGCGAGACACGTCCTCGCTCCTGGTTCAGAGAGAGAGAGCGAGACACGTCCTCGCTGCTGCTGCTGCTGCTGCGTTCAGTGACCCACGCGAACTTTTCTGCTTCTATGCTTTGTTTTCTTCTTCCATGTGACAGCTCACGGTACACACTTCACAACTCCGCGGGACTGAGCGCTTCGTCCGCGGCTACACATGAGTTCCTCGTCGACGCGCGCAGACACGTAAACTCCCTGAAGCGAAAGGCGCGGAGGAGGAATGACGCTCGCGCAAATCTCTGACACGTCGCATGGTTCCGCCGCGCTTTCCTCAGGAATTATAGCAGCAGGTGAACGTTTAGGTACCGGACTGCTCTTCCGGTCACCACTACTGCTGCTGCTGCTGCTGCTGAAACTACTGCTGCTGCTGCTGCTGCTGTCCGGACAATGACTTCTCTCTCCCTCTCTCCCTCTCCCTCTCTCTGAATGTCTCTCTCTCTCTCTCTCTCTCTCTCTCTCTCTCTGAATGTCTTTCTCTCTCTCCCCCCTCTCTCTCTCCCTCCCCCTCTCTCCGAGTGTCTCTAAAACATATGATTGTTATTTATTTGGATAATAAAGTGAGTGTGCTCACTGGTTTCTGTGAGAAGTCAGACATTAATCAATCATAACATTTAAGCACTAAAACAAGTAAATAACTATGATTTGACATATTAAACAAGAATGAATAATCTGCTTTATTATTGTTTCTGTTTGAATTGCATACATGCATAACTATATTTTAGTATTAAAAATATAATTTGTCTGTTCAAAAGTGGAGCAGTTTTATTAAACTTCAGAGAGGATCAATGTCAAAAAGTAACAAACCTAAACTTCTCTTTAGAAACTCAATCAAAGAAAAGAAAAGAAACGACAGAAAAAGTTCTCCTAACTCAAAACAGGAGAAAAGAAAGATGAAACAAAATGGCTTCACTCTCCTATAACTGCTAAAGATGAAGAGCAATTTCTCTTCAACAATATTACAATTGTTATTTACCTTCAATAAACAAAACAACCCTCAAAAGCAGTTAAATAGATTCTTTCTATTGACAGGAACCACAGAGACACGCCCCCACAACACATTCACACAGACCAGGGTCATAACAATGACTTCCCTACAGATCACAGAAGATCAAAGGGTCAGTGTGTAACACAACATTTAGGAGGTTTATTTTTGCAGTGTTTGTATAAGTGTATTAACTTTGAATGTGCTATAATAAGTAAGAAATGTCTTCCATTAAGACATAAAATGACAATGATGTGTCATCAGAGATGACGGCAGTCAGGAGTCAGTATATCTTTATGTTTGTGTCTGTGTGACAGTCAAGCTCATAGCACCAGAGCATAGAGCAATAGTGACCAATAAAGAAGATAAAAAGCTGATTGTGGGACAGTTATTAACGTTTGTTTGTGCATGAACTAATGAACTTTTTTTGCCATATTTTTGTAAAAATGATGGCCACGCCCCTGCAGTGTTTCCACTTAGTGTATATTATTATTAAACACTTTGAAACAAGATCACTGTTGTACGTCTTTACATAGATTACATTTATGTAAAAGACACAGAATCTAGTTGTATTTTAATATTAATGTTTGTATAAAATATAAGAAGAACTAAGAGAAGGGTCGTTGTAAACTTTGGCATTGGTCAGATTAAAACAATACATTTAGGATACACAGTAAGAAGTTAGAGAGGTGTTGGTGTGGAGTCATGGTAACACATCATGGAGGATAATGATAACATCTGATATTTATATGCATAGAAAATGAAAAACGTGTTAATAGTGATTTGCTCAGCGTCAAGTGACTTCATTACTTTTTCTTTAAGTCTCTGAGTTTCTCATTGAACACATTCAAACTGTTAAAATAGTTGTTGGTTGTTGACAAACGAGTGACTGCAGCGTTGGCTCTCGACACACTTCAGTGAGGAGCTGTTATTATTGGATCATCATGTTGTCAGTGTGTCATGTGACCACATAATGTGAGGATGATGATGGGCTGTAATAAAGAAGTGCTGTGGTGTTTCTCTGCACAACCACAGGCTGGGTCAGGGAATATGATTTTATTTTGTTTATTTTATTAGTATAATTTTTGTTATTAGGTTTCCTTTCACCGTGCAGATACCATGCTACTACTGCCTTAAATACATGACCTTGTTTTGTCTGGAAAAAAAAAAGATAGGTCAAGGAGATGATATCAAAATGATGAAAGTGAAATGTTGTTTTTTTCTTCTAGCAACTGGATATTTTCAGTTATCTGTTCAGCGGCTTCAAAAGGTTAAAATGACATTTATCAGATGTATTCGATTAAGACAAATGTGGATCTGAGTATGAGAACATGTGATGGACATCTGTCAATATTCATAGATCAAGAAAAAGACAAGAATAATTAGTTGAGATTAACCTTTAATCCTAGAGAAGTGATTATTTTAGACCTGTCAATATGATGTCACATTTACTATCACTGTATTCCTTTTTAGAATCAGAATTCTCTGACATTAGGTGCATTAAACTTATTCTCCTTTCAAATAACACTCTGGAGTAAAATCAGGAATCACAATATTAGGAGCAGATCAAATGAAATATGAAATATTTGATTTAGTCAGTTTGGCTCTCAGTTCTGTTCTGACCTGAAAACAACTAGAGACTGAACAGTCAGCTGTGGTTAAGTGATTCTAGCCCAGCTGTGATGGTGGAGAGGCTCCTCCCTTAACTCAAAATAAATTCTCCTCAGCACAATCAGGAAGTGAAGAAGTGACTATTGTCTATTGAGTTTCACACGGTTGCACTTGTGGGTTAAATTCAGGATTCCTGCAGGAAACTTTCCCACTTTTAAGATCAGTCTGGGAACTCTGCTGTGGTGTGTGTGTGTGTGTGTGTGTGTGTGGAGACAACAGTATTTATATGACGTGAATGTGCAGACATGAGTCAGGGAGTTAAAGGCGGCAGCGGCTCAGACTGGTGCCAGGAATGTGTGAAGCCTGCCGCGCATTGTTCTGCCCTCTGAAACAATTGCTATTTATAGCATTTGGAAAAGGGTGGAGTGTGGAAAAGAAAAGCAGCCGGTCTGCATTTCAAACAATGCCGTGTACACAAAGTTTTCCTGTTTAAAGTTTTGAGGAAAAAACACGTTCACCCCTGAACTGTTGTAATAATGTTGTGTCAAAGCAGTCTGAACCGTCTTATTATTCTGCTGTTGTCACAATTCTCCATATGTGTGTGTGTGTGTGTAGGTCCTTTAATAGACTGCTGATCTGTTCAGGATAAACTCCGCCTCCCTCGACAACTCTCAAAGTTGATTCATATAGATGATGAATTTCAAGAATAAAGACAAAAAATAAAATAAATACAGTTGAAATGTGGTGAATGAAGTCTTTCTGATTCAGCTGGAGGAGTGGCTGACAAAGATGGAGGAGTGGCTGACAAAGATGGAGGAGTGGCTGACAGAGATGGAGGAGTGGCTGACAGAGATGGAGGAGTGGCTGACAGAGATGGAGGAGTGGCTGATGAAATAATGAAATATCCTTGTGTGACCATCAATAGTTGTAGAACTTTCTAGCAGGCAAAGCTATTTATCTTTCATTCCATTTATCTGTTCATGTTGTAATTGGTATCAAAGCACCGTTGCCTTTAAAGTGCCTTTGAGGTGCATTGTCAAAGCCATCTTTTGTTAATATTACCTTTGTATGTGCCTTTGTAAGTGGCTTTGTAAATCTATCAATCATCAGAACCTGACTGACGGTCTAACTGACTGTAGTTAGTAGCTAACACACTGCTAACTGACTAACTTCTAACTAATAACTGTCTAACTACTAATTGACTGCTATTTAACTGTGTATGTGGAATAAACCTTCAGAAAGACAGTGGAGTTGTACCCGCCGTACTTGTTGTGGTTACCCTTTCCAGAAGGGAGTATTGAGCTGAAAGGATCAGCCAGCAGAAATCTGGACAATAGTGTTTGCCTGTGCTTTCACGACTAATATCACACTGTTTATTATTAAAACTTCATCCAACACTTCCTGACATCTATCAACTGTCTTTGATCTAAAGGCAAGAGCTAAATCTCTGCTGGGGCAGCGTCAGTAGAGTCCGTGGATGGCGTGTGTGTTTTGCTGGACATCACTGTCACCACTTGTTCACCGTTTTCTTCCAAATCTCAGCACATCTTTGACTCTGCCTCTCCAGGTGAACGTCAACAGAGTCTCTGAACACAGGTGAGTGTTTATCTGCTGGACTTGGGACAGGTCTGTGTGGCTGACGACTCCTTCTTATTACACGTGTCTTCATGAGTTGAAGGAGGTGGGTTCGACTCAACTATAGGCTCTGAGGAACCACTACATCCATACATCTGAAAGGACTATGCACACAGTCATCACCAAGAGCTGTGTTATCATGGTCACCTAGGGAAAATGGAGCAGGTGTGCTATGCAACCCTCTACCAACACCAAGAGGCGACATATCAGAGGTCCCAAATTTGCCGAGACTCATACTTACCATCAAAATTCTCCCTTAAATAAAATGAATCTCATGCTCTCTCTCATCATAAATCCATCCTTACACCATATACACTCAGGACAATACAATAACAAATGGATTTAACTTCATAAAAACACACAGTATGTAACCAACTTCTACACAGTTATCATGTTAGTTCACTTTGTTTTGCCCCATAATCCTTTGCTATTAGTGATCATGCAGGTAAGCCTTTATGACAGCAGGTGGCGGAGTTGTTCCATTTAGCTGGATTTAGCTGAACCTTTTTAACTATGTTACACATATATATAAGTATATATCTGTATGTATGTATATATATATTATATAATATATATTAATATATAATATATATATTATATAATATATGAGTTATATTTGCATTTTAAATGGACTTAAATGAAACCATGATGATTTAGATTTTAGGAGAACATGAATGAACTCAAAGTCAAGGCAATGTTTCTGATAAATAAATATATCGACAAAACAATGTGAAGTGAAACACAGATGCTGCTACATGGGGATTTTATTAATGAACGAGGTAAACAACAGGCTACAAACCTCTCAGAGTTTGTGAGCAACTGAATGAAACTTGGTTTTGACACAACTAACATTCACAAAATGTAAAATCAATAACACAATACAATCAAATGTTACATTATGATGACATGGAGTTAAAGTGTGAACTGCTCTGAGGATTTCCTGTGCTTGCTTTTGTGTGCACATCAAATCAAAGATTCACACAAACTCTATTGTGAATAATTACATTTTGAGATCTTGACATATTTTTTAAATATGTAAAAAAACAAAAAAGAATGATATCTTCCTGAAAACCAGTACAAACATCAACACAACTCCAGCCGGTGTGATTCAGTCCCAGAACAGTGTCTGGTATCCTTACAAGAAACAGACTGGGTTTTTCTTTTATTCCAGAATATAAATTAAACAATTAAAAAGTGTCAAAGGTTTGCAGTGTAGATCAGTTCAGACGAGTCAAAGCCACAATGTTACAACCCAAGCTACACTCCGCCTCCTCACCGTGATCTCAGGACAATGTCTCACACACACACACACACACACACACACGTCAGCAGGCAAAATAATATCATCTGCTATGAAAATGACTTTGTTCAGAACTTCAAAAACACGTGGTTATTAAAGCACAGAACTATATACTGCACCACTAAATATCCCATAAATGACAAGAGCACTCAGGCCCAAGAGCCGACCTGCACTGACACACTTAGATGCAGAATAGCTTCACTATATGAACGAGTGAACCAGCATGTAATCACATGACAAACAGTCTTTTTAAACTGTTGTTCCCACACTTCCTGTGTCACAATCTCCACTGTAAATTGAATATTGATCAAAACGACGTCACAATCTCAACCTCTGAAAGAATCAATGTAACTATCATTAACTGCTAAATTCACGTCGTTAATAGCTAAAATCAAGTCTGAGTTTGCCTTTATTGCTTATAGGAAAAATGAATAGAGTTCAAATGACTGTCCTGCCCAGGTTCCTGTTCTTATTCCAATGTCTTCTCTTTTCTTATCTAAGAGCTTTTTTAAGACCATTGATCAGGATATTTCTCGTTTTTTTTGTGTGGTGTGGGAAAGTCCTGAGAATAAGTCCATCCTTCAGAGATGTAAGATAGATGCTGGATTTGGATTATTGGGCTTCTCATATACATAAAACATCTCATTCTGGACCTGATCATCACAAAAACCCCAACAAAACAGAGCTGCGGTTGTAGCATTGTAGCACGACTTCCTCCCAAACGGAGCATTTCTTTTTTTAATTCAAATCCTCCGACATGATCCGTGATTCATATTTGAAAAAAAGGCAAAGACACATCAGTGAAATGAGCTTAAATTTCAAATCTAAACAGGGGCTGACTTCATATGAACGTTTCAGTAACAGTAGCCAACCAAAGCATTTGTCAAGCTGTGATGAAAACAAGGAAAAACAAATCAAATAAATTGAGATGGTGCTATTGATAATAATTAACATGTCGTCTTTGATGTAATCTCTATCACACAGGCGAGACCAAGACCGAGACCAGATTTGTAAGCATATCTGATCACTATAATAAACTATAATAAACTATAATAAACCAGCATTACTCAAAACAAGTCCTGGCTAAAAGGAAAGCAAAAACAAAGAAGGAGTAGATTTAGGATTAAAATCTGACCGTTCTACAGAATCCAGCTCTAACATCTGAGATCCATCAATGATCTCAGGATTCTAAAGACCGTCAAACTCTACAGATCTCAGTTCAATATCAAAGCAAAGCACTCACCAAACAATGTTTTTGTTGATTTCATAGAAATAGCTGCTACTTTCAAGAAATATACTCAAATCTCTTCAGGTGTAATTTAAACAAAAATAAACTAAAACTAAAACAACAACAAACCCAGAGAGTAACAGTGTGTCACATGAATCCTCTGGACTCCTGCTGCTGGAAACAGAGAGGGAACAATGCATGTGTTTGGACTGTGGGAGGAAGCAGGAGAACCTGGAGAGAACCCACACACACACAGGGCTCAAACCCGGGTCTTCTTGCTGCAAAGGCAGGAGTGCTAACCACTACACCACCCGCGTGGCCTGAGAGTGAATAATGTTTATAGTGTACAGGGGTTGTTGAGATCCTCAAACACTGCGAGTTCTTCGATCCCTCGTGCAAACAGCTTGACTAACTGGCTGTGAACTCTGGGGCAAAAAAGGAAAGAGGATTTTAATGAGAAGTCCGGTTGAAATATGAAAGTAAATAAGTCTAAAAGTGAATCGGTGGTGGTACCTGACATCGATGGCTGTGTCGCTCAGGATCTCGCCGTCGCAGTTCCAGCTGCTGTAGGCAGGAGCGCAGCCACACGCGGGGGGTTCTCGGCAGATCTGGCTGAGGGTCTGGCGTTTGCCCGTTTCTTGCAGCTGAAGGTCAGAGTCGCTCTGACGGTGACGTGGCATGAAGCGGAAACGTCTCACCCGGTGCACTTCAACAAAAGCCAGGTCAAACTGTTTCAAACAACAACAACATAAACACACAGTGAGGGATTCTGCAGGAAACCTTAAGTTTCATTTGTTCCTCACAGTTAAGTTTATTGGATTTCAGATGTTGCCAACGTGTTGCTTCTGATATTCTCCAAAAACCACCCGTTACATCCCTGTGGTGTAAGAAATGATAACCTGACCAGTGGAGCGCTGTTCTGCTACCAACACTCACCCTAAACGCCTGCTGCCGACATCAGTAACGTATAATAAAAGTATTATTATGTGACACAAACTTTTAAACAATAGATCATTTCACTGCATGATGAAAACAAAGGACTGAGCTGTACCTGGTCGTCTTTGCTGGTGTGTCGCAGGAGGTGTCTGAGAAAATTGAAGCGGGAACATTTCCGGACCAGGATGAGGTCTGTGGTGCCGTCGGCCAAATGAGCAGCAGGGGAGAGGCCTTTAGGACTGCGAGGACAAGCGCAGCTCATACTGGCAGCGTTCACAGCCAAGAACTTCCCATGGATCGTCCTCCATTCACCATCAACCCCTCAGAAAAAGAACACATTCGAGTTTTAAAAGGTTTTAAGTTCAAAAAATCTCCAGTTATTGAACAAATCATTGAGGTAAGACTTCTATACATCAACTTTCAGATGCTACGACAACTCTGGCTTTCCTCTTTAATAAAGTGTAGAGATAATGGACTTACCACTCTGTGACGCTTCATCCATCTTACACCGGGCCGATTGCTCTGAAAGCAGCTTCCCATTGTGCTGACAAACCACACAGCTGCACATGAACAAACATAAGAACATCAATAAAGAACAATAATAATAATAATAATCACATCAGGTAAACAGTTACAGAACCTAACGCATCGCTCTCACCCTGAGAGACACCTGGTGACGTCCCTCGGTGTTCCTTTGACGTCTCTGGCTGGTAAGTAAGACACTGTTCCTTCATAAGAACGATGAGCCAGGAACGTTTTCACACCTGCGACGTTCAATACAGACAATAAATAATGTCATTCTCATTTATCTAATGTTATATAATGTTCATTATTTTCACTCATTCTACCTGACAAGTCGTATCTGGATGGACCCATCCATCTCTTCCGCTCACTGTCAGTTAGCACATCACCATAGAAACCATATCCCAGAAGAGAAACTGAATAACGCAGGAAGGAGTCGTTGTGGTGAACTGAACACACGTCAATTGGCTGAGAGTCACCTGAACACACACGGAAGCAAACATGTTCAATACATTTCAACTGAGAACAATCTGAGCCTTCTTCATCCTGTCATTAAAGGACGCTGAAAAGCTTGTTTATTACATCTGAACGACTGTCAGTCATTATTATCACGATGCTCCACAGAGTCTCTGAACAGTCTACAGACGGGTACTGACAGGAACTATAAAAAAAGAGAGGCAGAATTGTGGCTTTATTGTTTCTGATTCTGATTTCTGATCTGATTTATAACATTTTCCAAGATTTTCCTAATATTTCCTTCTGGATTTGAAGTGATTTTCTTTTATTTTTTGCAGCTGATATAATAATTTCTCCACTCTGTCTGTCTGAACGTTTCATTTCACTTTCATTTCCAGTATTATATACTATAAAGCTCCTTGTTACTGCTAATGTTAATAATATCGTCGTCCCCTCTTCATCTAGGGCGTGTCCTTTTCTGAGGGTCACATGAGGAGCTGGAACCAATCCCAGAAATCATTGTTCACTTACAAGGTGAACCACCTCCTTCAATCAGACTAGAGTTTTGGTCCCAAACCACGTTCACACTGATCCAGACCAACCATAATAAGGGGGGTAAATGTGCCTGGGTTGAATTTAACTGCACTGAAGAAGGCTGGTGTGAAGCCAGCCTTAAAGGACTTCCTAAAACAGTACTAGACGACTGGTGAACCTGTCCATGACTGTCGTGGAGGACAAAGCAACACAGGCAACAGATTTAGTTCCACTTCTCCTCCTGAGAGATTATCCTGGTAAATGTAATCACTGCAGGATCATACTTGTGTAATTCTGACCATAATCAGTCTTGTGTGTGACTGACCCACTATGATGTGTAGTGCAGAGGTCACGGGGTCCTTGGTGCCCACCGTGGCAAAGCAAACACAGTCTGTAGAACCTAGAACAAACAGATAAAAGGAAAGATGACGGATGAGACCACATTACAATGAAGGTCAATCTTACAGTGTCTTGGTCTTGTTCTTTAGACCATTAATTGTCATCAGCAGTGAACCTTATACAAACATGTTCCTCACTTTCAGTGGCACTTCTGGGTTGTTGCCTTTCAAAGCTCCAATCTATAACGTCTTGCTCAGTTTGAATTATTCAGGAAATATGTTATTGGGGTTTTATGTAATAAAGCAACACAGAATAATGCATCATTTCAAAATGATTTACAAATATAAATCTGAAAGGTATTGAGTGCATATATATTCAAATATAAAACAACATGAGGGCAGTTTGATGGCGGTTGACTCCGCCCATGTAGAGGAGGTTCTGTAGTAGAGGAAAATGATCCGAGCCGAGTCATGCTGGAACTGTATATTGGAAAAGTGCCATTAGTCCCTGACTTCCTGTAAACAAGAGTGTTCCTGACCTGCAGGAATGATTCCGATGCGAAGAAGACAGGGACGGAGAATTTCATCCGGACCATTGGGATCGATGCCACCATCAATCTGAGTCCTCCAGATCAGCCCGTGGATGATCTCACTGAACATGCCATCACCCCCGACACACACCACACTGCCAGGGTCAGAGGTCAAAACGAAATGTTAGCATGAGTATTCACTAGTAAAACAAACCAAATTAGCACTGAAGAGGATGATGGAGAGAAATCACTAGATAGATAGATCCACATGTGCTAATGGGTGCCAGTACAAAACAATGTGGACCAGAAAAGGCAGACACAAGACCAGGATCAGAAGCGTAAACAGTTTATTATAAAAAGTACAAACAAAAAAACTGAACTGCAACGCAGTGGAAATCCAAACATCAAGAATACAACAAGGACTACAGGGAAGACTGGGCAGAGACAGAGCAACAAGAAAAAACTAAAACAGAATCAATATTTCCAAAGACGGTCTGTGACGATTTGCTGACTGTTGGACAAGCTGGGACGAGCGTTGTAGTACAGTGCGAGTGACAGATTTGGCAGCATCTCCCCAGGAGCTCCCGGACTACAGGGACCACAAGATTCTTCTCCTGTTGGAGGAAAAGTGGGAGTTGATGATCTTCCACACTGGGCCACCAGAAATGAGTTAGCACCAGGTAATGCGACAAGAACATCCCCACTGCAGCACCTGAGATCGGACAGAGGAAGGAATGACCAGGCAGTTAGGGGGACCAGTACCTGGATCGGGCTGTTGACGTTGGGCATCGATGACTCTCTGGTCCATGTCCCAGGTTTGGGTGCTGATGATTCTTTCCTGAGGGAAGATGGTTTCCATGGGCTCTTCAGCATGGTCAGGGGAGTGTTGTCTCGACACAGCATCTGACTTGAGGTTGTGTTGATTAGCTAAGCCCAGACGTGCTGCACTTCCTTGTGGTTGTTGGGGACTGGCCAGTTGACCTGAATCTGCCCCTGTCTTATTATAAACCTGAGTAAACTTACTCATGTTCCTGTGGATCAGACGAGAAGATCAGGATGTCATCCAGATAAACCAAACCAAAGCGCTTCAGAAAATCCCTGAGAACATCATTAACAAGGGCTTGAAAACCTGCAGCACCGGGTACTCAAAGTGTCTCAATGGAGTGTTGAATGCTGTCTTCCATTGGTCCCCCTCTTTTATCCGAACTAGATGATATGCATGTCCAATTTTGTGAAGATGGTGGCTTCCTGCAACAGCTCAAAGGCAGAATTGAATTGGGGTAGAGGATACTTTTTTTTAAAGGCGACATAGAATGCTTGTATCACACATATATGTTAGTTATGGAGGTCTACTTACATATATTAACTTGTTTTCATGATTAAAAACCTCCTAATCGCTGCAAACGAGCCGATCAAAATATCTCCTCACTGACGCTCTCGTCAGCCGCGCTGTTTCAGACCAAACAGTTGCTGTGATTGGCCAGCCAACGAGAGCTTTCTTACTGTCCTGTGATTGGCCAGGTACCTGGAAGTGACGTAATAGATAGGCCAGCTCTCAGATACACAGCTCCCCCTCTGGCACGGTGGATGCTCTGCATCTCAGCAGCTACAACGAGACTAGTTCTTCTTCTTCTTTTGCGGTTGAATGTACGCAACCGGATGTGCCCGGACTAGTGCCCGCACCGGGAGGCGCTACGGTGGTGAGGATTTCTGATGACGACATCAAATTAAGGAAGTGTCGATCCGCTTCGCAGAGCCCAGGAAAACAATACAACACTATTTTCTCAGCAGTGGCTGAACTGTTTGTTCTGAAACTTTAGGGTTTCATAAACGAGGTAATGACGCAGATACACACACAAACGCAGCGTTAATTGGAGCTTCCGGTCTATGTCACCTTTAAGTGAGTTCTCCTCAGCACCTTCATCAATGATAACTGACAGGGGGAAACTTATCCATCAAGACAGAGACTGGCATTCAACAGGAAGCAGGGTTCCTCAGAGGACCAGACAACCCGCAGTGAAATGACCTCACCATCACATCTCCTGCAGAGGCTTTCTTCAGGCTGGTAGTGCAACGCTCTTTCCCTTATTTAGATACATGGGTCTTCACGTGTAGCCAGTTCATCTTTTAATTGAATAGTCAGAATAATCCCATCCAATCTTCCCCCTTGGTGTAAACTGAGCAGCCGCTGAGAAGCATTTCCCACGTGACTTGGTTGGTCAAAAACCGTGACGAACCGGGACAGAAAGTCTGTAAATGAAAGCATGTCTGGACCCACAGTGGAGTGGTGCACCTCAGCCCATTGTAGAGCTCTTCTGTGGAGTAGACGCATGACATAGCGTATCTTGGAGACAATGTGTGGCTGCTGTTGTCTGACCAGCTGTGAAACCTCTTCTGCCATAAGGTGGTTACTTTCAAAGTGCATTCAATAACTGTTTAAATGCACTCTGGGCTGAAAGTGTTTTATGGGTCGGGGTTCTGCTGGTGTCTACCGGGTCCAAAGCATTTTGGCCGGATGTTAATCTGTCCCAATTTACTAAAGATTGTGGACCAGAAAAGACACAAGACCAGGATCAGAAGCTTAAACAGATTATTATAAAAAGTGCAAACACGTACAAAAAACAAGTCCAAAAACCAAGAATACGACGAGGAAAACAGGAAACAGTCTTGAACTGGATATTCATTATGCACGACTTTAAAGACACTGCAATACTCTTTGCTTTGTGGCCAGCTCCACAGCAAAACTCCTGAGGGATCTGGAAGTCAGGGGGCAGGTCCACGGGAAAGTGATCAAAGACTTGGCCAAACCTGGGCTTGGATCAAACTTGGGTTGCCAAGCGGAAAAACTAACCACAGAACCCAGACCCAGGACTGATCAGCCTGTGGTGGAACTGCCTCAGCGGAAGCTGTGTTGTGATAAAAGGCCAAAAGAAAACTGACGATGTGTCCTGGTGGTGGCAACCTCACCCTGGCAGCCATCGCCAGGTCATTTCCCACTGAAAGGGATTATAACACCCGTCCTGTATTGAAATTTAAATATAAAGATGTCAATAAACCATGGTGTGTGTATGTAAATGTGCTTTCTCTGTGTTCATTTTACATGAATTAGAAGAAATAATATCTATAAAAATATATCTAAAAATGAAAGGATGGGATTAACTACGATTAGTACAGAAAGTTATGTGATCAGTTACAGGTTAAAGGTTTCTGTACTATGTAAAGTGCCTTGACATAATGTATGTTGGGATTTGGCACTATACAAATACAATTGAACTGAATTGAATTGGGGCTGCACGGTTGGTGTAGTGGTTAGCGCTCTTGCCTTTGCAGTAAGAAGACCTGGGTTCGAGCCCCAGTTGGAACAAGGGCCCTTCTGCATGGAGTTTGCATGTTCTCCCCGTGTGTACGTGGGTTTTCTCCGGGTTCTCCGGCTTCCTCCCACAGTCCAAAAACAGGCAATATGGGGATTAGGTGAATGGGGCACCCTAAATTGACCGTATATGTGAGAGTGAATGGTTGTTTGTCTCTATGTGTGAGTGGCCCTGCGATGGACTGGCGGACTGTCCAGGGTGTCCAGGGTGTACCCCGCCTGTGAAACTCACCCGTCAAACTTTCTCAGCTCTGCTTCCGTCCTCAAGTGATCCCTGGCATGATTGGCATACTGCGTTACTGAGGTACCAAACACAGACAGAACATGTGTTATTGTATAATATCTGTCCCAGAGCGTCATAGACAACATTACAGTACATACCAATGACATCCGTGGAGATGCCAGCCTTATCAAACAGTTGGGCAACCTTCTGCTCGTAGATACGCTTGCCTTGCCGCTTCCCGCCATATGGGTTGATGTAGACGAGCAGATGTTTGGGTCTGCTGGCTGTAAACAGTCACAACATCAGCATGACTGACTGACAGCAACTCTGTAGAGTATTCATTTATCATTTCTACTCCAATTTCACAGCAACTGCATGTAGCTGCTGCTGAGTGACGCTCTAGTAGAACTCTGCTTCAGCTTTACCTGGAAACAAGATTATTGTGATGATTGGCTCTCACCTGCCTCTGGCTCGCACTTGTCAAATATCTGCATATTTGAGTCTGGAGCTTTTCACGAGGAGCATCAACTGAACATTTTCAATAAGTATATGTGAAGGCACCGAGGTATGAGATTCTGACAGATCTGCCATGTGAGCTCTGTCATTCACAGGTGTGCTATGTGACAACTATCTGGACACACTGAGGTAAACGGGTCTTGGGATCCAGATAAACAAATCAATATTAACACACCTTAATGTAGTGTTAAAAATGCTACAGACATAATTGTCTGGAACAGAGGCCAAATTCACACGCTGTTCCAAAAACACATGGAAGAAGCCAGAGGTGTTTTTAAACTCATGAGGGTCTCACTCCTGTTGCTGAGCTGCTAACATGACCAGCCTCACTATAAACATTAAAACATTAAACTGATTCTCGTTAAGGATGCACCGGAAATTCAGCGCCCCAAACATATCGGCCAGAAATTGCCAAAAAGGCATTTCCGGTTTTCGGTCAAAAGACTTTTAACAAAGCGACCGAAAAAGGAAGTTGTGATGACGCATGCAAAAACTTCAGCCAGCTGTCTATCTCTCTGTCTGTCTGTCTATCTGTCTGTCTATTCCTGTACGCGGTGGAACAGCGCCTGTTAAATGCTGCATCTTTGGCTGCAGACAGTGCAGATGAACTCCCCGCGACATTCACTTCACACCAGAGAACATTCTCTCTCTTCAGTTAACTGAAGACATCAGCTCATCTGATGCATCTGTTATTCCCTTAACTGCAGCATTAAAGTGTCTTCTCCACAAAGAGGTTGAGACGGACCACAGAGTGAAAACAATTAAGAGTCTGTCGACACGTTTTACTAAGACTTTCATAGACTCTTCTTAATATTGATCTATATATCTATAACATAATATACTACAATTACAATGCCTTGACTTTACTGACTTCTTTTGCGTTATTTACAATAAAAAAATGGATGCAACATTATGCATTATCGAAAAGAAACCCCTGGTAGATTAATATTTTTATGTTTACTTAAGAGTAACTAAAATGTTTGTATTGTTACATTGTAATCATGTGTTACACGGCCTTGAAGTTAATTGATATGTTTTGTATTTTTTTCTACCTTTTTTTCACAATATATATGTCACCCAGCCCGACACATAAGTATCCAATAATGAGAGTAAAGTAGCCTTTAGTGAGGGAGTGTTGATGTGAAGTCATACTGATAGTGTTGAGCTGCTCTGTGATGCTGCTGACCCAGTGTTGACACAGCGCCCTCTCTGGACACATGAAGGTGACCTCTGCAAACTGCCAGCGGTGCTGCCGACATCTCTCCACATACAACACTGAAACACAATAAACATAAACGTTATTCATTAAAAAAAAGGTTCAAAAGTATAAGGAGGATAAAAGTTAAAGAAGAAATAGAAACATTCATATCGTAATTTGTCCTTTATAATTAGCATGCATTCCTTTGTGTGTTTTTATTTACAGTGTGGTCACTGTATGAATCTTTGGTGCTTTTTGGTGTCATTTTTTTGTGAAACCTGTAATTAACAACAGAACTCTTATCTGTGCCAAGTGCAGCTGTATTTGTCTACATCTGATGCCTAATGTAGTATTTACTGTCACTTGATATTAACAATGTCCTAAGTATGACCCTGCAACTGCTAGGCTACGCAAAGGACTTATCAGGACACATTTACAACATTAAAAGCATTATTTCCAAAATAAAATTGCCTGTTTTGTAATAAATCATTTTGTTTTTTAATAAATCATTTTGTGTTGATTATTTTGTTTTTATAATCGTTTGATACCATAATTGTAATTGCAACACAAATTACGAGTAATTGCACAGCCATGTTCCTTTGTATAAATGACACAATCATTAATTTTAAATCCAAGACATGAATTATATCAAGCTTTAGTATTAAAATAAATAGATTCAATTCTAGGATTAATTGGTGAAATGTGTTATTCCTTGTTCGTATTCTTTATAGCTTCAATATGTGCCTTGCTGTTTTGACTGCATGTCCAGATGTGTTTACCTGTGAAGGCGTGCCTGCACACCTTTCCTTCTCCCTCTTTGAACTTCATGCAGCTGCCCTCGTCTCCTCGCCTATTGCTTGGATCCTCCTCTTCCTCTCTGACAGAGATGATCTCGGACACCAGCACATTGTGATACAAACCTGAAAGTAAAACAACTTCAGTTAGATACAGAAAGTTTTGCATGATATTTCAAGATGATCTAATAATAACTAATTATGCAGCAGCCCAGAAAATAACAAAAACAAAATGCTGATATGATCAGTGTTAGTACAGGGACTGAAATAATAAAAATAAACACAATAAAAATGGATATGAAGCCAGTAATACAGTACAAGCTTCTGTCTTCTGGAGTTTATCGATAAGTTTGATGGTCAAATAAACATCCACTTCACGGATTCATTTTTGTAGTTTTTTTTCACAGTTTATACAGACAATTTAGTATTTTACAGCGACTATGATTGTTATCATACAGTATATATCTGTAAAATAAAAGAGCTGAGGTGGATCAATATTTTTAAAAGACATAATAATAATACATTTAATTTATAGCACTATTCATGGACTCAAAGTCCTTTCTCTCAAAGCTTTGACATTACAAATAAGTAAAGACAAAATATAACGTTGTAAAAATCAGTGTTGGGCAAACGACTATTCTGATTGTGCTGTAACACTTAGTTTTGGGGTTTTTCCAGGAATGTTTATCCAGAAAACACCTCTATGTCTCGTTCATCTGAGTCTGACCCACCACAAATTTAAGTAAGAGGCGGTTTTTTATCTTCCAATTTCTCATTTATATATCTTCATTTTGTGTTTGAGACATTTTCCCAAAATTTCACAAATACATTTGTGAAATTGTGAATGTGTGAAATTGAACATTGTATTTACACACCTTCAAAATGTTTCATACATATGTACAGAGGGCAGGATCTCAGTGTTTACTAGGGATGTCCCGATACAACTTTTTCACTTCCGTTACGATACTGATATTGCAGCCTTGAGTATTGGCCGATACCGATATTGATCCGATACGATATCAGCACGAATCATACATACTTTAATTACATATTTTGTATTGTGGAGAACAATAGTCAGCAACAGTAAGTATGAGAAAAACTGACCCATTTATTATTAACCATTGGGTTACACACATTTTAACCGTCAAAATAAGAATATTGGATTTTTTGCCATGTTAATTTCATACAGTCTATCGTTAATTTAATCAGGAGGAAAGTACCAAGTGCTAATGGGGGTGTTTTCAGAGCACCCGTGTTTCACAGGTAACAGCGTGTCTTCAGAGAACACCCCCCCTTGTTTTCACTATTTTGGACTAGCCCAACCCACACAGGGTGAGCGACTCGGCCCGCAGGTAAACCCGGAGCCGGGGGACCGGCCCCGCAGACGTACTTAGCTCCGTGTGTGGAGCTTCAGGACACATTTAAAACTCAGAAAGCTCTTGGCATGGCGGCTTTTTGGGGTAGAATTAACAAACAGTGGTGGCGCTGGTTTATGAAATAATGTTGTTTTAGCAGAGATTTTAGATGCAATCCGATATAATCCGACAAGCGTTTTTTGGCTGATATCGGAGCAATATCCGATATCAATATCGAATCGGGACATCCCTAGTGTTTACTCTTGAGAACGACTTCACCACAAGTCCTAATAAGGCAATCAGAGATGGCAGACTTCACCCCATTTGCACAACAAGCCTCTGGCGACCTCTGCTGGTCATATTGACAAGTGCGGAAACACAAACAAACAAATAGACAGACAGACAGACAGAGCCTCTTAAAACAATACTTTACTCCCACTCAGTGGGGTGAAGTACCAAGCTCCTTTTGGTGGCTAATGATTGTATATTAGCATTTCTGTTCTCTCATTAATTTTTTTGACAATTTGAACATAGAAAAGGAATTTTCTGAAAAACAGGACAAACTTTTATTTACATAACTTCAGAATGAAATACACATGTACACACAAGGCAGAATCCTCAGTGTTCACTTAGGAGAACACCTATACCACACATTACAAGAGTTGTAACAAGCTCAGATGTTGTAGGTGGCTGTACTGGAGCTAGAACACCAAAACATGTGATCGTCTGGTCTGATGATCGCAGACGCTTCTTGTAGTATCATCTGTAACAACAAAGAGAGTCATTTGTTAAACAATCAGGTGAGGAAAGTAATCACTGCGACCAGTATACTATAAATGTAGAGTACATCTTGTGTAAATCTCTGTTTCATGCAGGAAGGAGGCGACTGTGACAGTTGTAATGGATGCTGCTAGCATTGCTTGAGTGAAAAGTGGTCCTCTTACCCTCCTGATGTTCCTGCGTACATCAGGATATGGTTCTGGAAGTTTTCCAAATCTGATGTAGTCCTGTAATGTGTAATAAACAAACACAAAATATGTATTGTCAAAACTCAAACTATCAAAGAAACACTAACTACTGTATGTCTTTGTATTTATCAGAACAACATAACAATGAAAGTGAGCACTGACATGCCACCATGCATACAGGCCAAAAACATTTTTTTTTAATTTTTTTGTAAATTGGGCTTCAGTAACTCCACCTTTCCGGTTTGTTTGGTAATGGACACAGACATTAGTAAAACATACAGTGTATACCTAAAGTAGATGAACTTACTCACATCCTTAAACCAACGCTTGTCCAGGACGATGGTGAGCTGCTGAACCTGGAATCACATCATATTGTAAGAGGGATGACAGTCCATTCATTGCACCATAACCACCCCATAAAAATAGATTTTATGCAGAAATCATCAACTGGCTTGAAGGAGGTAGATTCTGCCACCATTCCCATTTACATGCACTGAATAACAACATTTGAGGTAAATAAAAAACACCAACAGGAATCCTACAGTACATTCCACCTGAGATTGTAATCACACAATGATGATATATTCTTTCTACAAGCTATAGTCAATGTTCGCTTTCAACAAAGTTGTTTTATATTTAGTTTACTTTAATATTATTTATCCTTGTCAATGTCATAGAAGCCCTTCGATAGGGACTAGTGTTGCAGTGCAGTGGACAACTGTGGACAACTGTGGACAACTGTGGACAGTGGACTGTTTCATATGTTTCTGTGAATGAATTGTTGTTACAATCAGCATGCTAGCTATCATAAACTAGCTAGCATGTTAGCAATAACTTCAAATTGTAAATAAATAAATAAATCACTGCAAATTCTGAACATAAACAGGGAACAACATGACTTCAATAACACCACCTGACACACAATGTTTCGTTTGTAAACAAACATTTACTTACTCGTCCAACAGTGAGGTCCACATCATTCCCACATTCCTCTGCGTGTCTCAGCTGGTCAGTGAGTGAAAGCAGGACTCTGAGTGGGGCAACACTGTGGCCCTATAGGGGCTATTCCAGTGGTGGAAAACCATGCATTTAAGAATTGACTGCTAACTGTTACATATTGTGAATACATTATTTCAATTTGACAATAGGCCTTAGTGTGGTACACTGCAAATACATGATGGACATGACATCAGTCATGACACCATGTAGACAATCGACATTTAATGAGTTATTATGACATAAAACCAATGATTCTAGAATAAATTAGACAAGTCTAAAGTGGCAGACCCATGTGCCCTAAAAGAGAGAAACAACATTGATAATCGTTTCGAATCGTGACCTTAAAATAGAAAATCAAATACGATTCGGAGAATCTACGTGTCACCCCTATTAATAATAATAAAACTCAATTACGTGTCACCCCAGCCAGAGGTTCACAACTGACGGTCAAATGTTTTCAATAAATAAGAAACTGGATTCAATGTCTTGGAAAAAGAAAAATATGAAGACTTTCGAAAAGTTCAGCCTCAGTTCGATCCCCCCACACACACACAGTGTCGATGTAACGCAGGTAGTTACGTAACCGCATAAATCAATCGATTCACTTATTGACACATTCCACACCGAGTTGTGCTCATTGTGTTCCGATCGAGGTCCAAACAACATGTCCCCTGGTGTTCCCTTGTTGTTCCCTGTATGTTATTTATCACACAGGATGTATGTAGGTCATATGTTGCTAAATCTTTCAGGCCGACAGGGATTAAAGACGAACATACACGGGCAGACAGAGACTTTATATCCAGCTCTTACTGGGTCTAAACGGGTGGTACACGGGACTGGAAATCCGTCTCTTCCAGGTGAGATGGAACCGGCTCAGGCTCACATCGTACGCGACGTTTCTGACCTGGAGCTCGGAGAGCAGCAGCAGCTTGCCCGGCCGCTCCATCTACGACTGTCCGTCCTGTCCCTCCTTCAGCCGGCTGAGGAGGCAGCTAATAGCAGCGCGTGGTTATTTACCACCGCGTGGGCATGATCTTTGTTAGCGTGTCAGGGATGAAAGGCTCCAAAGCCCGATAATAAACGGCTTTTTACCGGCTGCGGTAGTGTGTACAACTCTGTCACATCAGTGTTTACTGAGGTCAGAATGTGTTTTTCTCACACATAGCGGTTTCTTACCGGATGTAGGAGGGGCTGTGTGGTGCGTTCAAGTGTTACCAAAAAGTTCGGATGACTCAAATATTAAATTATCGTGGATTGTGACAGTATAAAGCAATAAAAATAGGATAAAGCGGTAGAAAATGGATGAATGGATATTAAATAGACGTACTCTATTATTCAATGTATGGATTTTGGTCAGGTCAGTCGTTCGTTATTTATTCTTCACACGGCTAATAACCAACATAATTAAGTGAGATAACAAACCATACAAACATTTACTATTATAACTATATTTCGATTCATTTGTGTGTGTATATGTATGTATTTTCAATGAGTGAAATATAGTTCCTGTATAGTTACTGTATTTAAAGAATAATAATTTGAATTATTACATGCATGTTTAGTTTAAACAAGTAATACATATTAAATACATTATTTTATTATATTAGTAATATTCCTATTATAAAAGTATACATTTATCTCATGCCATTCTGTATCCTGAGTTTTAGTAGCATATATATTGATTTAACATAAGTACCTTGTGTGTGTGTGTATGTATTCATTGCACCTTTCTGTTCTGTTTAATGTTATTTGAAGCCTATGGTTATAATTATTCATAAATATGCAGTCTATCTCTGACGTTTATAACAACCCAAACCGTTTGAAAATCGGTAGAAAATTGAGCAAGTTATGGTTATTTAAAAAGTCCATGTACCACTACAACACATGTTATGCACATGCTGGGCCCCAAACTGTTTATACTATACATTAATGACATATGCAAGGTATCCAATATTCTGAAATTGACATTATTTGCAGATGATACTAATATTTTCTGTTCGGGGGAAGACCTAAACCAACTAGTGGAAACAGTCAATAATGAAATGGCCAAGCTACATGTGTGGTTTAATATAAACAAACTATCTCTAAATTTAGAGAAAACTAAATATATGCTGTATGGGAAAAAAGGCTGTAAGACTAGTATTAACATACAAGTTAATGGAGTGGACATTGAAAGGGTTAATGAGTATAAAGTGCTGGGAGTGATTATTGATGACATGTTAAGTTGGAAGCCACACACCAAACAGTTAAAAGGCAAGCTGGCCAGGAGTGTGTCCATACTTTGGAGGGCACAAAAACTATTAAACCAGAAGGCACTGTACTTGTTGTACTACGCTCCAAAAAAGAGCCTTGAGAATCCTACATTATGCCAGTTACAGAGAACATACAAATCAACTATTTACCAAATCAAAAATACTTAAATTCTATGACTTAATAAAATACCGCACAGTACAGATGATTTATAGGGCTGCCAACAAAAACCTCCCTCACAATCTACAGACATTATTCCTGAACAGAGGGGAGGGACACAATCTAAGAGGGAACATGAGGTTTAGGCAGAGAAGGGTAAGAACTACATTAAAATCCTTCACTATATCGGTCACGGGGGTCAGACAGTGGAACAATCTGGATAAGGAGATGAAAAAATCAGCAAAACTGAGTGTATTTAAAAAGAAGTATGTAGAGATGACTATTAATCGATACAGACTGACACAGAAAGAAAGTATGACAGGTCAGGGACAGAAATCTGTAGACACTGTGGGAAACGGCAGGGGAAGCAAAGTTAACCAAACAAAAAAAAAAAAAAAATGTACCCAAACAACAGCTGACACTGAGACAAATGTCAACACATGAGTAGTATTTAGCTGCCACGGTGAAAAAAAATAAATAATAATAATAATATGATGCAGTGCCCTCTATTGATTGGATTGATTGGATTATTTGTGACTTTTGGGAAGTTGAATATGCCAGGCAACAAGTCGAGAATGTCACGCGCGACGGAACATCATGGACACATGAATAAACACACATGGAGTCTGAGTTGACTGTCTAGAGCTAGACTATATCTCTGAGTTCTATCGGATGCTGAAACATGCTTTGCTTCTCCCGCATTCCCTTTCGGTTATGTATATTGTGTGAACTGCACTGTTATGTGATGAGTGATCTAAATTTCATGACCGAAAAATAAATAAATAAATAAATAAATAAATAAATAAACACATGTTATGGTTATTTAAAAAGTCAATGTACCACTACAACACATGTTATGGTTATTTAAAAAGTCCACGTACCACTACAACACATGTTATGGTTATTTAAAAAGTCAATGTACCACTACAACACATGTTATGGTTATTTAAAAAGTCCATGTACCAGTACAACACATGTTATGGTTATTTAAAAAGTCAATGTACCACTACAACACATGTTATGGTTATTTAAAAAGTCCATGTACCAGTACAACACATGTTATGGTTATTTAAAAAGTCCATGTACCACTACAACACATGTTATGGTTATTTAAAAAGTCCATGTACCACTACAACACATGTTATGGTTATTTAAAAAAGTCCATGTACCACTACAACACATGTTATGGTTATTTAAAAAGTCCACGTACCAGTACAACACATGTTATGGTTATTTAAAAAGTCCACGTACCAGTACAACACATGTTATGGTTATTTAAAAAGTCCACGTACCACTACAACACATGTTATGGTTATTTAAAAAGTCCATGTACCAGTACAACACATGTTATGGTTATTTAAAAAGTCCATGTACCAGTACAACACATGTTATGGTTATTTAAAAAGTCCATGTACCACTACAACACATGTTATGGTTATTTAAAAAGTCCACGTACCACTACAACACATGTTATGGTTATTTAAAAAGTCCACGTACCACTACAACACATGTTATGGTTATTTAAAAAGTCCACGTACCAGTACAACACATGTTATGGTTATTTAAAAAGTCCACGTACCAGTACAACACATGTTATGGTTATTTAAAAAGTCCACGTACCACTACAACACGTGTTATGGTTATTTAAAAAGTCCACGTACCACTACAACACGTGTTAAGGTTATTTAAAAAGTCCACGTACCACTACAACACGTGTTATGGTTATTTAAAAAGTCCACGTACCACTACAACACGTGTTATGGTTATTTAAAAAGTCCACGTACCACTACAACACGTGTTATGGTTATTTAAAAAGTCCACGTACCACTACAACACGTGTTATGGTTATTTAAAAAGTCCACGTACCACTACAACACGTGTTATGGTTATTTAAAAAGTCCACGTACCACTACAACACATGTTATGGTTATTTAAAAAGTCCACGTACCACTACAACACATGTTATGGTTATTTAAAAAGTCCACGTACCACTACAACACATGTTATGGTTATTTAAAAAGTCCACGTACCACTACAACACATGTTATTGTTATTTAAAAAGTCCACGTACCACTACAACACATGTTATGGTTATTTAAAAAGTCCATGTACCACTACAACACATGTTATGGTTATTTAAAAAGTCCACGTACCACTACAACACATGTTATGGTTATTTAAAAAGTCCACGTACCACTACAACACATGTTATGGTTATTTAAAAAGTCCACGTACCACTACAACACATGTTATGGTTATTTAAAAAGTCCATGTACCACTACAACACATGTTATTGTTATTTAAAAAGTCCATGTACCACTACAACACAAGTTATGGTTATTTAAAAAGTCCATGTACCACTACAACACATGTTATTGTTATTTAAAAAGTCCATGTACCACTACAACACATGTTATGGTTATTTAAAAAGTCCACGTACCACTACAACACGTGTTATGGTTATTTAAAAAGTCCACGTACCACTACAACACGTGTTATGGTTATTTAAAAAGTCCACGTACCACTACAACACATGTTATGGTTATTTAAAAAGTCCACGTACCACTACAACACATGTTATTGTTATTTAAAAAGTCCATGTACCACTACAACACATGTTATGGTTATTTAAAAAGTCCACGTACCACTACAACACATGTTATGGTTATTTAAAAAGTCCATGTACCACTACAACACATGTTATGGTTATTTAAAAAGTCCACGTACCACTACAACACATGTTATGGTTATTTAAAAAGTCCACGTACCACTACAACACATGTTATTGTTATTTAAAAAGTCCATGTACCAGTACAACACATGTTATGGTTATTTAAAAAGTCCATGTACCACTACAACACATGTTATTGTTATTTAAAAAGTCCATGTACCACTACAACACATGTTATGGTTATTTAAAAAGTCCACGTACCACTACAACACATGTTATGGTTATTTAAAAAGTCCATGTACCACTACAACACATGTTATTGTTATTTAAAAAGTCCACGTACCACTACAACACATGTTATGGTTATTTAAAAAGTCCACGTACCACTACAACACATGTTATGGTTATTTAAAAAGTCCATGTACCAGTACAACACATGTTATGGTTATTTAAAAAGTCCATGTACCACTACAACACATGTTATTGTTATTTAAAAAGTCCATGTACCACTACAACACATGTTATGGTTATTTAAAAAGTCCACGTACCACTACAACACATGTTATGGTTATTTAAAAAGTCCATGTACCACTACAACACATGTTATTGTTATTTAAAAAGTCCACGTACCACTACAACACATGTTATGGTTATTTAAAAAGTCCACGTACCACTACAACACATGTTATGGTTATTTAAAAAGTCCATGTACCAGTACAACACATGTTATGGTTATTTAAAAAGTCCATGTACCACTACAACACATGTTATTGTTATTTAAAAAGTCCACGTACCAGTACAACACATGTTATGGTTATTTAAAAAGTCCATGTACCAGTACAACACATGTTATGGTTATTTAAAAAGTCCATGTACCACTACAACACATGTTATTGTTATTTAAAAAGTCCACGTACCACTACAACACATGTTATGGTTATTTAAAAAGTCCACGTACCACTACAACACATGTTATGGTTATTTAAAAAGTCCATGTACCAGTACAACACGTGTTATGGTTATTTAAAAAGTCCATGTACCACTACAACACATGTTATGGTTATTTAAAAAGTCCACGTACCACTACAACACATGTTATGGTTATTTAAAAAGTCCATGTACCACTACAACACATGTTATGGTTATTTAAAAAGTCCATGTACCACTACAACACATGTTATGGTTATTTAAAAAGTCCATGTACCAGTACAACACATGTTATGGTTATTTAAAAAGTCCATGTACCACTACAACACATGTTATGGGTGAGCGAGCTGACTGTGGCAACGTCCTGTGCGGATGTTAGACACTCCGGGTGTAAGACAGGTTCTAGCCTTTATATATCTATGGCGGGAACCATCTGGTTCATAGTTCACACACTACAGTGAAATAATTGAGAAAATTGTTCAAACCCAATTAAGCATTCATTTTCACAGATACAATTTTTTGTATCTGTGAAAATGTTCCAAAGTCCGTCTAAAGTCCGTTTTTATTTCTGTTAAAATTGTAACAGTAGACAGGGATGCCCCCTTTCCCCCCTCCTGTTTGCTCTAGCTATCGAACCACTGGCCATCTGGCTCCGGGAGGAGGGGAGAGTCGAGGGCATCACCAGGAATGAAGTCACCCATAAGCTGTCCCTGTACGCGGATGATTTGTTATTATATGTGTCAAACCCTGCGTCATCCATCCCTGTTATTACAGACATTCTAACACAATTCGGCAAATATTCTGGTTACAAATTGAATTTTAATAAAAGTGAACTTCTCCCTATCAATCCCCTGTCTAAGAAGATGCCACAGTCTTCTTTTCCATTCAGAGTTGTTACAGAGGGGTTTCGATATTTAGGCATATTCATCACTGCTTCTTTTAATGACCTTTTCAACAAAAATTTTCGCCCTCTCATTGATAAGTGCAAGCTTGACCTGGCTCGCTGGTCTTCCCTCCCTCTCTCCCTATTTGGTAGAGTTAATCTGGTAAAGATGGTGATTCTACCTAAATTTCTCTACCTGTTCCAACATATTCCGATTTTCATCAGACGATCCTTTTTTCAGCAGCTAGATCAGACAATATCATCCTTTCTGTGGTTGAATAAGCCCCCCCGTATTAGAAAAGCTGTATTACAACTCCCCAAAAAGCTGGGCGGTCTTGCACTACCCAATCCTATCCAATACTATTGGGCATGCAATATTAACAAACTCATTAATTGGATTGACAGAGGAGCTGATACAGGCCCCTCTTGGGTTCAGTTAGAGCTACGGTCCTCAAAGTTTTCTTTACAGTCCCTCCTTACTGCGCGACTTCCCCTTAAGGTGCATAATATCTCACAGAACCCTGTTGTAACCAATTCACTAAAAATTTGGATCCAATTTCGCAAACACTATGGCTTGAATGATCCCTCAACTTTAGCACCGGTTGTTAAAAACCATTTATTCCCGCCCTCCCTGTCAGACGCCACCTTCACTATGTGGCGTAACAAAGGGTTATTATATGTCAAGCACCTTTACAAAGATAACATATTTACTAATTTTACGGAGCTTGCAGCCAGGTTTGAATTACCTCAATCTCATTTTTTCCGGTTTCTTCAGGCCAGGCACTTTGTTAAAACCAACTACCCTCACTTCCCTAACCATCCACCCGGGTCTCGGATTGACTCCTTGCTCACCCTCGATCCTGCACAAAAGCGTTCCATCTCCGTGATCTACAATGCCATTGACTCCCTTAACCCTGACCTAATGACTCGTCTGAAACAGACCTGGGAGGAGGAGCTGGGAGTTCCAATTTCAGATATACAATGGGACCAAATCCTTAAGCTAGTTCATACATCCTCTATATGTGCCAGGCTCGGTTTATTACAATGTAAAGTTCTTTTTAGAGTGCATTACACAAATGTCCGACTGGCGAAGATTTATCCAGACACCAGTGACAGTTGTAATAGATGTAAACAGTCACCTGCTAATCACACACATATGTTTTGGTCCTGCCCGAAACTCACCGGTTTCTGGCGCCAAATTTTTGATACACTCTCAACGGTGCTCGATATGGACCTTAACCCTGATCCTTGCACGGTCCTGTTTGGCTCCCCTCCACTCGCTACACCTCAACTCCCTGCGTCAAAGCGCCGAGTACTGGCCTTTACAACGCTATTGGCCAGACGCCTTATTTTGTTTAAATGGAAGCATGTTCTTCCACCTTCACACAATAGCTGGCTTAGAGAGGTCTTAACTCATATCAAGCTTGAGAAGGTTAGATTTTCATTGGCGGGTTCTGATAATGCCTTCAACAAAACCTGGCAGCCCTTCTTGGAGTACTTAGATAGAACTATTATTCACCCAGACAGTGACTAGATGCCCCCCCCCCCCCCCAACCTCTTTTATTTTTTATTCTGAATTTTATTCATTTTAACATGTGATTTTAATATTTTATTTTATTTATTTATTTTTTGTTCTTGTTTCGTATGTGTTCGTCTTTTTTTTTTTTTTTTTTTTTTTTGTTCTCTTTATCTAACAGTGGGTCGGTAGGGGAAAGGGATAATAACGGCTCATGGAGCAGTTCAGACTTTAAGTTAAGTTGTTGTTGATTTCAGCATATATTGTGTAGGACTACCAACTGCTAATTTTACTGCAAGTCTTACTGTATACACTGTATGTGTGAACTACTGTTATGTAAACAAAAAACCGAATAAAAAGATTTATAAAAAAAAAAAAATTGTAACAGTATTGTATTTTTGAATTAATTACTGTATATTATTGTCATGCAGGAAAGATTTGTTTTATTTTTTATTTTTTATTTTTATTTTTATTTATTTCAATGACCTCTGACCTTTGGCATGTGGCTTAAACTTATAACGGACTGTTTGTTTATTTTTTAAAGGGTTTGCCTCTGGAAAACATTTGATCTAATATGTTATAATGCTTTGGGGGAAACTCCAATTACATCACAGAACAAATATCGAGATATATATCGAGTATCGCCATTCAGCTAAAAAAACGGACTGTCATATCGCCCAGCCCTAGTTTAACTTCAACACTAGTCTGTTTTTTTTCCCAGTCTTGGTCTTGGTCTTGGTCTTGGGCTCGGTCTTGTGCTCGACTTGGTCTTGGGTTTGACTTGGTTTTACCTCATAGGGGCCTATAACTTAAATTGTAAGCTGCACATGACTGTGTTTCAGTATAACATGTTCAGATTTTGTGTTAGCCAGTGACATTCATGAGAATCCTTGTCCATCCATGGAGGCAACAGCAAAACTGGGTTCATCTGATTTAGATTATGGTTCAGGTTTAGATTAAGGATGCAGGATACAAATGTTACTTGGTTTCTGTTGACAAAGCCCCAACAGGCAGAATGGTAACAACAGCAAAAAGTCACTCTCTGCAGCTTAAGGAAAAGCAAACTGATGAAAACATGATGAAGCTGTGAATATTCTGCTTGTTTCCTGTGTTAGTTTAATTTAATTTTATATTCTCTTTGGTCTCTTTGGTCTCCACACACAGCTGGTCCATGTATCCAGGATCACCTGGTTCTTGCACTATCACCACCCTAAATGTAGCAAATACCATCTAATAAAGCCATGAGGTCACAAATCCTCCTGAAAAACCAGGATGGAGGAAACACAAACACAGAATTACTGCAATAAATCAGCATAGATGTAAGATAGATGATCAATACTTAGCCCTGACGTGTGGGTGTTATATGAGCAAATAGCCGGCCGCTCTCTCAGGTCATTAGACCTAATTAAGGAAGTTGGAGCCAATGACTTTGTTAAGATTTCAGGAAGTGAGCAAACCAGTGGTTCAGCTTATGTTGACAAGCCAATAAAGAAAAGCAATAAAATCACAGGGAGGTCTGTGGAAGGGTCGATACCTGAGGAGGTACAAAAGGATACATCACACATCCTGACACCCAGTCTGCAACTGTCTCTGAGTCTCTGAGTAACATCTGATCAGGTGAGTCCTTCATTCTCCCACTGGATTTGTATGCTGAGGTAATGTCTCAATGGCATTTGACGTTCAGGACAAGTCAGGACAACACTGTTTTGTGTAGTGTTTTCTTCATGTTGTAACATTGTGGTAACATTCAGATCTAACTAAAACATGAAAGTGTTTCTTCTTGTTTCCTCAGGAAATTGTCAGCATCCTCATGATGTCGTCTGTGAGTGTGACTCAGGTGTTCCTGCTGTCTGCTCTCCTCTACCTGACGACTGCACTTCCAGTCAGGTACACCACATCTACAATCTCACACAAGTTCTACGTTTTCATTTATGTGCAGAATAATACACATAATAATGATAATAACAACAATAATAATCATTTAGTTTGCTATGATGAAAGTAAACCTGCCTTTCCTTTGAGTGCTGTGCTTCTTGTCCTATGAACGTAGAAACAAGGATGGAGTGGAGAGTTACCTGACTGAGTTTAAACACCTGACTTCACCAGGGACGAACACTGAGGCCACACTCAGGTAAACTTATATTTAAAGGGAAAAATAAATGGCTAAATAGTCAAACCTTTTGATAATTCAATTCAGTTTCATTTATTTGTATAGCGCCAAATCACAGCATACATGATCTCTGGTCTCTGTACATAGACAACATCATGGAGAGCAGAGAAACCCAACTGTTCACACAATGAACAAACACTAGGGGGCACTGGAGAGAAACAACTCTGACAGAACCAGACTCACAGATGTGCAGCATCTGCCTCGACCGGTTGGGGTGAAAGGAAGAATGGGGACAGAGGAGAGGAGAGGGACAGAGGAGAGGAGGGGGAAAGAGGAGAGGAGGGGGACAGAGGAGAGGAGAGGGACAGAGGAGAGGAGGGGGAAAGAGGAGAGGAGGGGGACAGAGGAGAGGAGAGGGACAGAGGAGGGGGAAAGAGGAGAGGAGGGGGAAAGAGGAGAGGAGGGGGACAGAGGAGTGGAGAGGGACAGAGGAGAGGAGGGAGAAAGAGGAGAGGAGGGGGACAGAGGAGAGGAGAGGGACAGAGGAGAGGAGAGGGACAGAGGAGAGGAGAGGGACAGAGGAGAGGAGAGGGAGAGAAAGGACAAGAGGGAGATGAGGTAGAGATATACAACAAGGCAACAGAGATGGCAGACTTCAGCCCATTCATGGAACAAGCCTCTGTCGGCCTCTGCTGGTCACATTAGTAAGTGCAGAAACACAGACACACACACAGAGCCTTCACTCCCACTCTGTGGAGAGAAAGAACTTTATAGATCATGTGAAAAACTGACTTCCCCAAAAATTCCCCAGCCGCCGCTGGTGTTTGGACTGTTATTTCTTTGTTTGGATTCTTTGCTTCTTGGCAGTTAATCTTATACCGTGTGAAAGCCTGTTTATTTGCCTTTTAAATGGTGACATGTTTGTCAGGAAAAAGCATTTGTGGGTTGAGCAGCAGAGTTGAGCGTGTGGCTTATGCCCATAAAAACACTTACCAAATAGATTATTACTATTACTCTACTCTTGATTGGTGTTTATTGGATATGATGACGGAAGTCTGATGAGACTTTGTGCCAAGTTTATATTCACTAATACTCACTAATACTACATACCATTAAACAGCTCGCACACTACCCTCCTTTGTCAGTAAGTACTTACTACGAGTTTCTTGTAAATGAACTCTGTTAGCTTTAATTTTGGAGATGTGGGAAAATATTTCACTTTTTTTTAACTGTATGGTTCATGCCATGGCAATTCCAGCGCCGCACCACTCACCTGTCACACCACCTGTACCTGCCACTCCCCCTTCCTATGAATGTACTGAAGAGGTGTCTTTGAGTTTTGATGGCAGGTAATAATATAACAAGTAATAGTATGGGATGATATGTTAATATTTAAAGGTTCTGCACTACAGCTTAAAGCAAATAGCTTTTTTTAAGTTTGATTATCCAAAATACAATAATGTTGAGTGGAAACAAAGCTTCAGTGCTTCAGCTAATGTAGCTGTTATTTCATGTTGGTAATTATTGCTCGATTTGCATGTGTTCTCTGACTTCCTCACACAGTCCAGAAACATGCAGAGGTAAACTGGACACTCTAAACTGAGCGTGAATGTGAGAGTGAATGTGAGAGTGAATGTGAGCGTGAATGTGAGCGTGAATGTGAGAGTGAATGTGAGAGTGAATGTGAGAGTGAATGTGAGCGTGAATGTGAGCATGAATGTGAGCGTGAATGTGAGCGTGAATGTGAGTGAATGTGAGAGTGAATGTGAGTGTGAATGTGAGAGTGAATGTGAGAGTGAATGTGAGCATGAATGTGAGAGTGAATGTGAGCGTGAATGTGAGTGAATGTGAGAGTGAATGTGAGCGTGAATGTGAGCGTGAATGTGAGTGAATGTGAGAGTGAATGTGAGTGTGAATGTGAGAGTGAATGTGAGAGTGAATATGAGCATGAATGTGAGAGTGAATGTGAGCGTGAATGTGAGTGAATGTGAGAGTGAATGTGAGCGTGAATGTGAGCGTGAATGTGAGTGAATGTGAGAGTGAATGTGAGTGTGAATGTGAGAGTGAATGTGAGAGTGAATGTGAGCATGAATGTGAGAGTGAATGTGAGAGTGAATGTGAGCATGAATGTGAGAGTGAATGTGAGCATGAATGTGAGAGTGAATGTGAGCGTGAATGTGAGCGTGAATGTGAGTCAATGTGAGAGTGAATGTGAGCGTGAATGTGAGAGTGAATGTGAGCGTGAATGTGAGCGTGAATGTGAGAGTGAATGTGAGAGTGAATGTGAGAGTGAATGTGAGCGTGAATGTGAGAGTGAATGTGAGAGTGAATGGTTGTGTGTCTCTGTGATGGACTGTTGACCTGGCCAGCGTGTACTCCGCCTTTCGCCCTATGTCAGCTGGGATTGGCATGTGGAGAATAACGTGGTAGAAGATGAATGAATGAATGAATGAATGAATGAAATGGTTATTGAAATCCCAGCTGATGTCATGTTAATTTAATGGTTAATGTGATTTTGTTTTTAGGCAGTTGCTGGACCGCAGGAGGCAGCTAGGAGACATTGAGTTCTCCAACAGATATGCAGAGTTCTTGCGATCTAAAGCCAAACACAGCTCCATCTGTTCCTTCCTGCGCCGCATGCAGGGTTTTAAAAAGAGGTACGAGACGTCAGACTACAGTATTACAAGGACGTCTCACACTTTTTACACTGTGAAGCTGCAATAATCCACTAGAAAGTGGATTGAAAATGTCAAGAATGTATTTCTATTAAATGATGATGTGCTTAACATATTAAATAATATTGTATGTTGTATATTAGTAGTATTCTCTTACAAAGAGCAGGCTTAATATGACAAGCATATAACATTTATAAAAACATGTCCTTAGATTGTTAGTTAAGTTCATTCATTTAGATCTAAACACAGGAAACATAACAACACATATGTGTGTTTTTGTCCACAGTGGGGAGGGAGGAGACGTGGAGAGGGTGAACCTCCTGCTGAAACAGTACATGTGTCCGTCCATCTACAACTGGCCAACTGACCTGTAGAGACAGAGATGAAATGTGTTGTTAATAAAGCTCTTTATGTGTAGATTTAATGTGGAAATAAGTATGTTGCTTATGTCAAATCTTTAATGACGTACTATAATTCTGGCTTGGAGACTTTGTACTTCTACACCCTGCATTCACTTTAACGGGCGACGATTGTCTCCACATCCACCTGCAACTCTCAAAGCGATGGATGGATGGTGCCACTTTTTATTTATCTGAGCTCATGGTCTGATCCACACAACAAAAACTGATACAGACAAAATAGATACAATTTATCAGGTTTTTCCAGTGGTTATTGCTGACTATGCCAGCACCATTATCCTCAGGGCATGATTCATTTGCATATCGTATATGAATGGCCTCTCATGCACACACCCATACACACACACACACACCAGTGTAGGAGCCATTGGCAAGTTTGTTTCAATACACATGTAATTCACGACTGTAAGATTATTGTAATCCCATTAGATTTTCTTTATTCTTTGAATTTGATGTGTACATTTATAGATATATATATATATATATATTTTAGTGCTGTCACTTTAACGCGTTATTAACGGCAAACCCATTTTAAGGGCGTCAATTTTTTATCGCGAGATTAACGTTCTTTTTGGCCGAGCAAAGCGTACTAGTAACATTAGAAAAACTACAACAACAGCGGATCTAGCTAGAGTGGAAACAAAACAACAGTGGATGGATTTGAGTGGATGGCGAGCGCGAGACGCCGAAATGGATGCAATCACCTGTGGAGCAGAAAGGCCTGTAAAAAAACATCAGCCAATCATAATCAACCACCTGGATCATGATGCATCAATCAAACTGCCATCTGCCTCTCCTTCTGCGCGCACCCACTTTGTGTGCTACTCGCGCATGCTCAGATTCTTAAATATGGAAAAAACAACGCTAGAACTTCAACGAGACACGTTTTTTAGCAACGTTATGGCAGAAAAGGTGCCAACAACAGGTAGCAAGCAACATACTGCTCCCAGGCAATAATAATGTAAACATATCGCTCCTCCTGGGGGGCGGAGACAAGAAGCGTTTATCCCGTCAAACTGCTGAACGAGAACCGTAGAATTCACATCTGAAACTTTTCTTATTCACAACGCTATGATGAAAAGTTGCATACTACAGCTTTAAAGAGTCAGGTGGCAGTCATTTGATAATCAATGGTTATTAATGGTTAATAATGTTTTCTAACTGAACTGACAAGACCAATGTCTGGGGAGTTTTTTGGCACCATTTTTTCAAGCATCTGGTCCAGATTTTGACAGAATGACTTTGTGTCACTGAGGTGAATCTGAATGAATGATTTCAAAAGCCAAATTGACAAAATAAGACATGTGAACTTAGTGATGGAGGCAGCAGTGGATCAACAACTCCCTAATATTCTCTATGGGGTTTGGTGTGGGAGAAAAAATGTTAGAAAAGTCTGTAATGGTGGAATAAAGACGTCAACATGTGACAGATTTTAATCAGGCGAGTCTCTTGTTAAGAGGCTAAAATCTAGAGTGTAGAGCTTACTGTATATTATTGATCATCAGTAATTCATCAGTTGAACTTTGAGTCCAAGTGAACGTTTGACATCTACAAAATGGCTCAGTGATTCACTGGGATTTCATTTAGTTTATTGTCTTGTAATGAAGGCACAGCGAGACAAAGATCCAACACTTACTGTTCATACATCAGCAAGAAATCATTTCTGGTCATAAATCATTACACGTATCAGTCAGCAATCAACAAAAAGAACAATTCTAATTAGCTCAGAGGATTGGTCATGAGTGTGTTGCATCACCAGCAGGTGGCACTGTTGGACTCTGCTCCAGCTGCTCCAGCTGCTCCCCCAGGACCTTGTCCTCCATCTGTGGCCGAGATGGTAAAGCAACGGAGTCGTTCACTAAAGTGCAGCATGAAAGCAAACTCGGACCGGCTGAGCGTTGCAACCCCCAATGGAACCAGTCCAGCAGACTGTTAGGTGTGAAATGAAGGCTCCTAGACAGGAATATCAGCTCAAGTACATCGGTGATGAACACTAGCCTGACCAGACCCTCGTTAAAGTATGAAACCAAAGGCTGGTACGAGCTGAATGCTGAGCGAGTCTCCGAGGACGTGGACAGGAAGTACGACCCCGGCCGTTAAACCACAAAGACTCACCTGGCTGAGTCTTGTTGTGTTGGAAATGTATTTATTGCTCTGGCTGAATAACAACTCCTAAGTCTGTTTCCCACATAGACCTCAGAGTCTCCAGTGATAGTGAGTTTGTAGATTAGTAATAAAACTATTAAAGAAAGATACAGAGCCCCGCCTTAAAGGCTTGCAGGAGAGGTCAGATTCCACATGAGGCAAATTGGAGAAGGACGGTGTATCAGTTTTAATAAAACTACGAATCTGGGGGGAATTTAAAGAAATGAGACTCTGTTAAGTCATCAATGATTGATGGAGAGAAGAGGTGGTTGGGATGAACGGAAGAGTGTTTCCTAACTGCAGACCAGTACGTGACAACAGGACTGTTTTTGGCATGTTGTCATACCAGAGGCAATGGGGAAGTAGAGTTAGACACGCACACACACACACACACACACCAACAGTGAGAGGGAATTTAACCTTTCATATTTACACACCAGGCCATGCACAGGAACAGTGGGGGAACCGGCAACCCTCTGGTTACAAGCTCAATTCCTGAGTACAGTTACCTGCTGAATGGGGATGTGCTCTCTCAGGCTCAGGTTAGGCTGTCCACATGAATATAAGGTGTGTGAACGTGTGTGTGTAAGGGAAGCAAGGGTGTAGGTTTACAAGGTAGGTTACAAGACTGGTCACTGGACTCATTTCTATATGACCTGAGTCTAACCAATCAAATAAAAGTGAAAAGCAATGGTTGCCAGAGAGATCAGATGACTTCCCAGCAAATAGACATTTTGTTTGTTGTGTTTTTATGACAAGTTAAAGTCCACCGCAGCCATAAAAGTGAGCCGATAAGAAAAGAACAGAGGACATAAAACAGACAAGGACATCATTCCAGACACGACGGACAGAGACATGGATGCCATTCAGTCCCACTTTTTAATGAGGACTTCCTTAATCTTTCTACTTCTCTACCTGTTTCAACCGTCGGCAGGCATTGAGACTGAGAGTGAGTAAAGTGTAGCTGTTATATTTATGCATTTAGGCTAAAGGGTAGAAGAAAGAAGACTTAAGATTTATTAAGTCAAAATTCTATCTTTTTTAGTGCCTATTTAGCAAATATTATATTTGATATATGCTTTATTGTAAGTCTTTATTACGATTTGTCTTAAGTGGAGGCTTAAACAGAAAAACAGAAAATAATATTTAAACAATGTCAAAATAGGTTGTATTTATTATACTGTTACAATAACTCAACTGCTGAACACAGACACTGATGATGGTGGTGGGTGCTTGTAATTTGTGTTAAATTTTAAAACATGATACGTTTTACCTCTCGGATCACTAGGGGTCGCTCACGGACCACCAGTGGTCCGCAGACCACACTTTGAGAAAGGCTGCACTAAGTCATGCTCTCAGTGAAAACATCAGAGAAACAAGGAAAATGTTTGATGCTTCATCTCATCTGAGAAAATCTGATGTTACGTCGCAGCAATTTGAATTATTCATCCACATTAAGTTCATGTGTTCATTTGGGTCAAACTAATTAAACAGGGCAGCGGTAGTGGAGCAGCTTGTGTCCCCATGACCTAAAAACACTGATTTTCTCCATGGACTTTGGTTCAGGAAAGTGAGCCGTTTGAAAACGTCAGTTTCCAGGGTAAAATAAAGTGGCAAATGTATTCTTCAGTTATTGTAGGACTCAGTTTGAGTGTGGTCAGTATCTCAGGCTGGTTGCTGATTCATGACCTTGATCGTTCAAGCGCACCATCAGTTTAATGTTGAACTGTGGACGTCATTGTTTGATCGCACTGATTGTTGTTCTTGTCTCCTCAGTCTGTGCCGGTCCTACATATGTGGATGTTGAAGAAAACAACTCAGTGGGTGATGTTATAGCAAATATTACTATTATCCACCCTGGGGTGACCCTGAAGCTCAAACCCCCCTCTGACAACACATTTAGACTCCAAGGAAGAGAGCTCCTAACTGCTATAGTGTTTGATCATGAGAATGTAAGCACCATTTAATCTGTTTTTGATTTAGAATTTTAAAATGTTGAAACCTGTGTTGAACATGGATTCTGTTTGGTTTTCAGCCTGTAAAAAGCTATGATGCTACCATCATTTGTTCTGAGGAACCTCCAGGTGAACGCCAGGTAACTGTGCATGTGTGACGGTGCAACTGAAACCATTTTGTGTGCACTTTGGTTACTCTCTTTGTGTGTGTGCGTGCCTGCGTGCATGTGTGTGTGTGTGTATTTGTTATCTCTAAACAACATTTTCCAGTAATGCCAGTAATGACACAGGAGGGACACTTGACAGGAAGTGGATCTGAAATGAGACAACGCATGAGTACCAAAATAAAACAGGAACCAATGAATGAATAAAAAAAACAAATAACATAACTTAAATGGCAGAACGGGACATGACAAAAACAGTCACGGGTTATTCTGACTAAAATAAGACTAAAATGCTCAGACTTTTAGTCGATTAAAAGGTGACTAGACAAAAAGAATATGAATGTGACTAAAACTAATAAAAACTCAAATCAAAACAGGCTGCAAAAACAACACTAGTCAGGACTTCACGAGAATCTCACCTTTGAGGAACTGGTTAGGTTTAGGGCTAAACTGTGAGTTATGTTTAGGTTCAGGTTCAGGCTCAGGATAGCGATAACGCTTTGGTTAGGCTGTCCACATGAAGATAAGTCAATCAGAGGACAGGTCTGTGAACGTGTGTGTAAGGGAAGCAAGGGTGTAGGTTACAAGACTGGTCACTGGACACTACTATACACATATTAATACATAAATTATACATAATATAATATATTATATAATTATATAATTAAGTGAGTAAATTAATACATAAACTAAAAAAATAAATAAAGAATGAATGCAGGAATAAATATAAATAATAAATATATATTATTCTATATTAATTTAGATTGTTTTATGCTGCCCCCTGTAAAATGCTCACTGTGACATTTATTGTGTACACATAGAATAATCTATTTAATGAATATGAACTAAATTGAGTTTGAATGAGTCTAAATAGTTAAATACTTAAAGGTTGATTCCACAGAAATACTACTTTGTCTAAGTAGTTGAAATTTTAAAGGTTCAATCCACTGAAGTGTTACACTGACGCTGACGACTTAGAACACAGCAATGAACCAGCTAACGTCCTGCACCTGACCTGTTACAATGTATTCCTGTGTCAGTGGTGTGTCTGTGGTGGTCAGGCACAGGCACAGACCCTGCTTTATTCTTAAATCTGCATGTTTCCACACCTAAAACCATACTGGCAAAATTCCATATCATGTTCTTATCCTGACAGTAACAACTGTCATGAGCTTGTAAAGATGTTTGTTTACAGATGCATTAGGACAAGTAGAATATTATTTACAGTTTATTGAAAAGGCCGGAAAATGTGACATCATTTTACATCATTGTCATTTCTTTCATACCATTTTCAGATGGAACTCAACATTCCTGTATTTGTTGTAAATGTGAATGATAACCGTCCAGTGTTTGATCAGAACACCTACCATGTTAATGTCAGTGAGGTAAGAGTCTGATAAATACCTTTGGAGTATGTTTGTTTCTTTGTTTTACTTTGTTCCCAATAACAGAGGTTAGTGTCGAGTTATCCATTAAAAGTCTCCCATTAGAGCAGTTTGTGTCAACATATTGTTGTTTTGTGTCTTTTTCTTTGAGGTGTCTCCTGTAGGAACAAGTGTGGGACACTTTGCTGCCACAGACCAGGACAAAGACACTCAGCTTTTCTACACACTGACATCTGACTCTGTAAGCAAATGTTTTATTTAGCTTAGCACAAAAACAGAAAACGGATGAAAACTGCTTCATAGTAAGACATTCATTCATTTTCTACAGACCCTCTTTAAATTGAGGTCACCTACTATTCCGGATGTCCTTACTAATGCAACACTCGACTACGAAAAAGTCGACAATGTCCGTTTGGTATTGTATGCTCAGGTGAGTACTGTCTCTATACTTATACTAAATCTGTTTTTGTGTGTGTTTTTAGTCATTGTTGGTTTGGTGTGTTTGAGTGTTCATTGTTACCATTACACAGCAAAAGTTCAGTGACATGTTCAATTGTGTATGTTAGAAAGCAACTACATGGTTGCATAACAGTTGGTTGTCACCGGGATGCAGAGCTAGAGTTCAGTAGGGTGACAGCTGCAGGAAAGAAGCTTCCTCGGAACCTGCTGGTTCGGGTGTAGAGAGACCTGTAACGCCTTCTGGAGGGGAGTCAGGTGACCAGTCTGTGGTTGGGGGCATCGCGTTCGTTGCCTGCCTCAGCTTCACGGCGCCTTGTCTCACTCACAGTGCTGTGTGAGTGAGAGGGGGAGTGGCTCCATTACAGTGGCGAGAGCGCCGAAAGCCAATGTGTGCTTCTTTTACCGATATCTTTTACATTACTTATGCAAACAACTTGGCAGTGCACTTACTCGTGCCTGTTCCAAGACACCTGTCAAGTTTGAAATCAGTCAGACCTGATGCGGAGATATGCAAGTAACACACACACACACGTTCCTGCAATTCATAGATACCTTATGTGTACCTTGCATAACTGCATGAACCCGTATGGCACAATAGACCCTTTCGAGAGCTACGTCACAGAAATGTGTGTGCGCAGTTAGGGGTCAGAAAACACACTCGTACCATTCACTTGTACAGTAGTCACATAAGATGCATACTTGTAGCGTAGCGGGCTGTGAAAATAGAAGCAGCAAGTTCTTCAGAATCCCTACAGGATCTCAGCCCTTTCAAAAAAATAGACATGGTCTGTGGCTCCAAGCGTTAAAAAGAGAAGACTGTGGTGATGCTAGTGCGTTTGTAGTGCTCACTTCATTTCATGTAAGTTATCATTCATCAGCTCTTTCTGTTAGATTACGATGAAAAGCCCATGCACATATGTAAATGAAACCTATGCTGCCTAAAGTTATGTTGTGGTCTTGGACGTAGCTAGCTTGTAATTAGCTACCAGCCGGCTAGCACGCTGATAAGTAAACACGGTGTGCTAAAAACGTTCCTTGTTCCTTTATCTATAAGGTAAGAGTGAATATCTGGCCATCTACCCAATGTTTTATGGAAGCTGGGTCAGGCAGACTATTGCCGTCAGCTAGTACGAATTTATTGTCCTTAATCGTCAACGAAAGAACATATTCAGAATTATTTGTTGGAGGACCGTGGACGTACATGCTAGTCGCTTACCTGTTGTGACGTTTTCTGACACCAAACTGTGCGCGCATTCTTGCTAGGCTTGGAATGTTTGTATACAATGAAAGGGTCTACGACTCGTTTTTGGTCATTCCCTTACTTTGATGACTTGCACTGAATGGAATCAGCTCGTTTTTTGGAGGGAAGTCAGTGTCGTATGTTCTGTTCATTCAAGTCAGTTCCCAGCTAAGCTTCATAGCTCCGGTTTAGAAGCATAGCTGCAGAGTTATTTTTGTCACACTTAACTAATAATAACCATCCTCTAGTTTCCTCAAGTTTACCTGGTAATGGCCCAAAAGTTAAAGCTATGGAGAAGCATTTTTTCCAGACCTCTTAATAGTGCTTGTGTTTTACTGGAATAATCATGTCATTCTTATTGTTTCTTGATTTTCAGGACACACCATTGACAACACGAGAAAGAAGCCCCTCATTCACTGCCACCACCACCATTATGGTCACCATCACAGATCAGGACAACAGGCCGCCCTGGTTCCAGCCTTGTACCAAACAAAATAATGGGGAGGCTGTGATCTGCTACAGCACAGGATACACTGGCAGTGTTTTTTTAAACCAAATACAGGTGTAAATCTAAAAACTACTGTACAAATACACAATCATTGTTTGATGTTTGAATTAATGATTCATCACATGGATGGTGTAGTGGTTAGCTCCAACACCCAGTTTCATGACCCGGGGTCTCTCTGCATGGAGTTTGCATGTTCTCCCCGTGTGTGCGTGGGCTTTCTTCTGGTTTTCTGGTTTGGGGATTAGGCAAATTGGACACTGTGAGTGGTTGTTTGTCTACATGTGTCCCTGAGATGGACTAGCGACCAGTCCAGGGTGTTTTTTTTGTGTTTTGTTTCCTGCACTTTGTTTCCCACACTTGGTTTAGGATGTATGAGGTACGAGGAGAAAGACAGCCCAGATTAAGCTTTCACAGAAAACACAGCTGCCAATGTTGGGGACATTTCTGTTACTGAGGCTTTGAGATCTGTGATGAAATCTCTGGAGTCAGTGATAAGTTACATTGGAAGAAAACACTTAATTGAAGACAGCTCAGTACAGAGTAGAACGGAGACAATGCCATGAAGGTACTTGGGATTCCTCGGGACACTATTGGTATTAGTCATCCAGTACTTGAAGCATTTTATCTGGCAGTCAGGAAGTACAAAGGTTATGCATGTAACTGGTTCTATTAATCCTGGATTACTGCCAGAGCACCTGGTTTCTTGGAAACATCATAGGCTTGCAAGAAGATTCTGTAGGGACAGATCTTCACGTGACACATGAAGAAGCAGTATTTAAAGCATGATTGATGCAAGTGTAATAATTATAATAATAATACTACATTTTATTTCTGGCACTGAAGGTAGATAACGATGATATTGTTGAGAACGGCTGAATGACCATAGTCCCATTGTGGCAGGTGGTATGAAGAGGAGGGAGGCTGAGGAGGAACGGAGAATGCGGGTGTAAGTGTGGAGGAGGTCAGTGAGATGTGGAGCTAAGTTATGGAGGACTTTGAAAGTTAAAAGAAGGATTTTGAATTCAGTGCAGAGTGAAGTTGTTTCAGGACAGGGTGATGTGTTGTGAGGACGGGGTTCTGAGTGGCTGAGTTCTGAACCAGTTGAAGTTTATGGATTTGGTAAAGTGGTAAAGCATTTAGGAGAGAAAACTGATCAACCACATAATGATTGTAATAAAGAGTGTTCTTTTCTTTGCAGACTGGGGTTTTACCACTGAAACCAGGACCACTTTATGCCATTGATGGAGACTCTGGAATTAATGAGGAGATAACATACCTGATTCTGAGTGGTAAGCAGTTTGGATTATCACAAACTCTGGAGTCTAGATTAGCAGTTGTTGTTGATTATTGGCATGTAGTATGAGCTCAGTGTGTCTGTGTTTTAGGAAATGATGATGATTATTTTGAGATCAATGCAAACATGGGGAACATCAGCATGCTGAAGCCGGTGAACAAACCTGACACTATCCATCTCACAGTTCTGGTAAACTTTATTTATTTATTTTCACTACATTCAAGTCCTAGTGTCTGTGTCTATATATGGTATTCACTTCCCTTCACTATTGCAGCAAAACAATTGCACTTTAGATACATGCCACTTACCCTGCATCTGCGTCTGCGTCTGCAGTGTACAGCAGCTTTGAGTGGTCATCAAGACTAGAGATGTGCTATATACAGTTTTTCTCAGTCGCTTTGGTGCTTTTCTCACATCACTATTAATATTTGCACAGCAGTTAGTGCATTTCTCAAAACAATTAGTGCAAACTGCAAAACCTAGTGAATAACCTGCAAAAGCACTTTTCAATTCCTCAAAAGCAAGTATTCATGTCAATGAAACTGCCAGTGTCATCAAAATGAGAAGTCTTGACACCATCGTTTATGAACAACATAGTCAAATGACTTTGTCAAGTTTTCATTATGACAGTTTATTCTCTCAGTGTTTTCCAATGCAAAAAAAAGGTCAGAACTCGGTGACACTACCTGAAAATGCTTAAGACAGCACTATACACTACTTGTACAGCCATTTGAAAACTACAGTAAAGTTACACATTCCTGTAGTTAGGGGAGTAAGTGAGTACAAGACACTGAATACATACGTTTCACATTTTTACTGTATATGGTCTTTGCAATTGTCCAGCATTGTGCAAAAGAAAAATACACTACAGTCACTTATTTAGAACAAATATAAGAAACACCCTTTTGGTAGAGCTGTGCACAAATGTGATTGACAACATGGTCCACAACTGTAGCCCTAATTTAATTAGGAATCTGCCTGTGTATTTTACCCCTTCCCCTTCCTCCCCGCATCCTCACCCCTCTTCCACGATGCTCACCTTCCATTTCTGTGTCACAGAATTGTAGAAATGGTAGACACTATGTCCTGCTCGGTTCATATATGCTTGCCAAAAGAGGGTTCATGGCATCCCTGAGTGACTGTGAACAAGTGGCTTGTCATTGGTTACACCTCCTCGTGAGTAAAAGCTGAAGTTCAACTGAGAGCAATTGTTCAATTTAGGAGACTATTCAGCATCCATAAGTATAGTTCAATTTGACTGACATGACATAAGCAAATGATAATGTTATAAAACAGCAGAGAATTGTATGAAAGCAACTGATACATGTCCAAAAGCATTGACAATTTGCTCAGAGGAAGGAGAAATTGCTACTATGATGTGCACAAATGACTAAATGTTGTGGAGGTTGAACTAATAGTTATGAGAATTTTCATTCTGATCTGAGAAAAGCAACAAGGCGACTGAGAAAAACTGTAAATACAAAGCATTTACCATTTACCCCTGAGCTGACTGATTAATTTCTAGCTATAGAATTAAAAAAGGCAAACAATTCAAATCAACCTTTGATGAAACCAGTAATAAATCTAATGTTGTTCAACATGTCATTATATTCCACAGGATTGTAGGCTACGCCTCTAAAAAGTAAAATCGTATTTATATTCTTAAATATGGAAGTGCATTGCATTCACTTGAAAAAAAAAAAAAAAAAAAATTGGTTTGTTTTTCGGAGTAATTTATTTTTTTTATTTTTTTGAGTTTAGAGAGCATTTGAAGCAATAAAAACATTTATTCCTTTATTGAGAGTTCGATTAATAACAACATGGACGGCTTTTTTAGTTTAATCAAGTTTTACTTTGATCTGGGTTTAAGACACTGGGAGATAGTCCTGTCTTTAAGTCACATACATGGTTTCATCATGAGTTTGTCGACTTTCCGCAGGCCCCTGAGGACTTTGCGGTTGTTCAGAAGGAAAGTCATTCAGATCTGTTAGACAAAGCAATGTCTCTCCATGGATACAAGATGATGCATTTGAAATGCATTCAGGCATCTGGCTACGAGGTGACACAAGAGACGATCAGGAGACTGCTGAAAATATGGCTTAGGGTTAGAGTCACTTGCAGGTTGAAGGTTCTCGCAAGAGTTCTCAATAATTCAGAACAAATTACTCAGAAAAACAGGAAAAAAAATATTCAAAAAAACAAACCAAAATATTAATAAAAATTTTTTTTCCAAATGAATGCAATGCGCTTCCATAAAGTAGAATAAAATGAAACTTTGATCTATGTGTGTCTCTCAGGCTGCTCAAAAGAAGAACAGGAATCAGTTTGCTACCACCACTGTCACAATCAGCGTTCTGTTGAAGAGTGACTTCCGCCCACAGTTTCAGAAGTCGAGTTACAAAGGTCTCATCACTAAAGTAGGCTCAATGGCTATGGACAACGATAAGCCCCTGTTCATCCACGCAACAGACAAAGACTACCATGAGGTAAAGTGTCTCAACTGAACCAGAGACAGTGTCAACAAAGAAAATCTCAACTGGCTAATGCTGAGCTGCTGTTTTTAATGATGTGCATCACTAACCTTCCCTGTTCAAACAGGAAATAAATCCCTTCATTGTGTACTCTGTTACTGGGAGCGATGACTTCCGCATCATTAACGGCTACTTATTCATGATGAAGGATCTTCCAGACAGCATGTTATCCCTGCATGTGAGTTCAAACAACCAAGATCAATTAAAAATGACTGCTTGATGTGCTATTTTCTCATTAAACCATTTTTCATCATCTTCCTCCCAGGTGGTGGCAACAGACAAGTCTAATGGGGAGTCGGGCAGAGCTGAGCTCTTAGTGGAGGTGAAATCAGGTAGGAACCAGATCTTCAAATAGGCCTCTAGTTAAACAAATGACTATAGCCCTGTTGGTCGCCAACTGAGACCACATGAGTTCTAAAACCAAAATCTGTTTCCGACCTTGTTAAATCATTGTTAATAATTATTGTGAGGAACCATTAATGGATCAGACCAAGATCAAGAATATCCTTAATCATTATTATTATTGTTATTATTATTATTATTATTATTATTATTATTATCATTATTATTATATATAATAATAATAATAATATTCGGCTTAAACAGTCCCTTTGAAGTAGCTCTCTTGGTGACCTCTGCTGTAAGCTAATAAGAACCTTAGCTAATTTCCCCCACAGAAACTTCAAAATGTGATTTTATTTTGTGTGTCCAGTTAATGTAAGCGACATTGAGGGGTAATGCACTCAGCTGAAGTTCCATTAATGTCAAATGAGTGTCCTTTTCTTTGTAAGACACATTTTTAGATTTACAATGGGACATACAGTATATATGTGTATATACTGTGTCATTTTCTGATTCATGATTATGAAAATCTTACACTATTTGGGGACCTGCAGGCTACAAGTTTGTTTATGTAGAAATGAATCAGTTACATTTCAGTATCCAATTCTTAAAAGTGCTTTGTGTGAGAACAAGAGAGTTATCTTAATTCACTTTATTATTTTATTTAATCATATATTGGTCTTTAAATTCTTTGAACATGTCTGGATGCTTGTCCTTCAAATATTTTGTGTGACACATTGCCAGGTTTCCCTTTGCATTTCCCTTGAAGCCAAATATTTCCAAATTGTAGTTTGGGTGCCCTCTTTTTTGTCGTGGCTTCGACAGTGTTGCTGCCGCTGCCATTCTCTCTGTCTCAGCTAGTGACGTCTATGCAGCTGTTTTGGGTGGAACTGAATCATTATAATCAGTTCAGGACTTCCTGCATGACCTGAGCACAATCACTGAACTGAACTGCAGCTGAACGGGTCGCCAGCTTTCAGCAGTGCTGTTGCTTCATACACCAGACTCCTCTGTTCAGTATTGACATTTTTGACATTTCCTTGAAGATTAACGCATGTTTTCAGGAATTTTGAAGCATTTTAACCGATCCACAGTTCTGCATTGTTCTTGGATTTTCTGAGGCTGATTAGCTTACCTTGGCGGTAAGCCTAACTTCATTTATCTCTTTTGAACGATTAATACACAAATAGACTGAAACGGAATTATATCTTTGGCGTTGCTTTGCTGCTGTGAGGGGGCGGCCACTATGGGAGGAGAGGGAGGCCTAGCTGGATGGTAACTCGAGTTTCCTCCTCCTGCTCCTCGGAGCGTTTCTTTGTGAATTTAAATGAAAACAAGCTGCTTTGTTATGTTTATGTTGAAGTTTTATATTAGCTAATAGCTACTGTTTGTGTCTGTCTCATTCTGGGTCAAAATGGGTGGGCCTGGACCTAACATGGGTGGCCTGGGCCTAACATGGGTGGCCTACTTATGTAATTTAAAGTAATGCAGGGCAACATTTTAGATTTTCAACTCTCCTCCTCTTCGGGATCGTTGCCATGGTGTTCTCCTTGTTTACATTTGCCATAAAGCGTCGCACATGCACACTTTGACCTAGTGGTCTGTCCTAGACCTAACATGGGTGGGCTGGATCTAACATGGGTGGACCTGGACCTAACATGGGTGGACCTGGACCTAACAATGGTTGGGCTGGACCTAACATGGGTGGACCTGGACCTAACATGGGTGGGCCTGGACCTAACATGGGTGGGCCTGGACTTAACATGGGTGGGCCTGGACCTAACATGGGTGGGCCCATGGGGTGGACCTGGACCTAACATGGGTGGGCCTGGACTTAACATGGGTGGGCCTGGACCTAACATGGGTGGGCCCATGGGGTGGACCTGGCCCTTACATGGGTGGACCTGGACCTAACATGGGTGGCCTGGACTTAACATGGTTGGTCCTGGACCTAACATGGGTGGGCCCATGGGGTGGACCTGGACCTAACATGGGTTGACCTGGACCTAACATGGGTGGACCTGGACCTAACTTGGGTCTGGACCTAACATGGGTGAGCCCAGACCTAACATGGGTGTCCTGGACCTAACATGGGTGGCTTGGCCTGGACCTAACATGGGTGGCCCGGACCTAACATGGGTGGGCCCGGACCTAACATGGGTGGCCTGGACCTAACATGGGTGAGCCCGGACCTAACATGAGTGGCCTGGACCTAACATGGGTGGGCCTGGACCTAACATGGGTGAGCCCGGACCTAACATGGGTGGACCTGGACCTAACATGGGTGGACCTGGACCTAACTTGGGTCTGGACCTAACATGGGTGAGCCCAGACCTAACATGGGTGGCCTGGACCTAACATGGGTGGCCTGGACCTAACATGGGTGGGCCTGGACCTAACATAGGTGGCCTGGACCTAAAATGGGTGGGCCTGGACCTAACATAGGTGAGCCCAGACCTAACATGGGTGGGCCTGGACCTAACATGGGTGGGCCTGGACCTAACATGGGTGGCCTGAACCTAACATGGGTGGGCCTGGAGCTAACATGGGTGGCCTGGACCTAACATGGGTGGCCTGGACCTAACATGGGTGGGCCTGGACCTAAAATGGGTGGACCTGGACCTAACATAGGTGAACCCAGACCTAACATGGGTGGCCTGGACCTAACATGGGTGGGCCTGGACCTAACCACAGGGATTCCCTCCATGATTGACTGACTGACTTATTTGAGTCACAATAATGAGCTTACTGTGGAACTGTTAGAAAAAACTAATCGTTGGTTTACAGACGACACAACACTAGTGCTGTCTCTTTCCTCTGCCTATTAGACGATCTTTGCAGTATCAGGTACAGAGAATGCCTGTCTGCATGGCAGCAGTGGAGTCAGCAGTAGACAGCATTTAGCAAAGATGCTGCTGAAGACAAAGCAAACTCACAGGGAACGCAAAATATGCACACACCGGTGATTTCAAAAAGCGGGAGGGGGGAGGAGGTAATGTGCTACAATGGTACATCTGCAGGATGTCACACTGGGGGCGTGGTTAAATCCTTGATTCCACCTTTGCTTTCAATCGATATTTGATTTGCAATCGAGATTGTGACACCCCTATGCAGAATAGTGTCATTTTGAATGTTTTTAGTACCCCAGTACCTATTAAGTACTGGTATACCTTACATCCCTACGTCAGAATAATTTAAGCAGCACTTTTAATACAATTTTCCTGCAGTTGAATGTTTGATTTGCTGCTGTTTCCATTGTTTAGATGACAAATACCTTTTAACTGTTTAAACAAAGTCTTTCCATCAATTTCTAACATTACACAATCCTGAGTTTTCCAATCCCAGAAATGAATTGTAACCATATACAGCTTTCAAAAATATAACATATTATTGGTGTAACTGTGTGACACTGCCTGGTGGAAATGTCCTGTGACAAACTTAAACTCAAACCATTAATGCACATTCAATCAGATGGCAGAAAGTTGTTTCTTGTGCTGAAACCTACAAGCAAGTTCCAAAAGTTGGATTTACTGTTGGAAAAGTCTTAAAATTTGAGTGCTTTGAACTTGAACTCAACTTTAGAAAGAATTTTAATGTATTAATCCCCTTAGGGAAATGATTCCTCTGCATTTGACCCATTCTAGAATTAGGAGAAGTGGGCTGCCATACTGAGTAGCGCCCGGGGAGCAATGGGGGTTGGGTACCTTGCTCAGGCATGGCTTGGCTTGCTTGTAACCCTCCAGTTACAAGCCAAGTTCCCTTTCCACTTGGCCACGGGCTGCCCCTGAAAGTCTAAAGTTTAAGATGTTTTAATTCAAAAGGAAAAAACAAAAACCACAAGTCAAAAAAAATCATCACAGGGACAAAGCCACATAAGCGTCAACTGTGCTTTTCTACCAGGTCTCACAACCCCCACTGTGCCAATGAGCACTACAACCATTATGACCACAACGGCCATAGATCAATCCACCAGGAGCAGCCAGACCACTGAAGATATCCAGGTGTCCACCACTAACCATAAAACATCAACCATCAGTGAACCATCAACCATCAGTGGCCAAACGTCCATCCCCAGCACGTCAAGTGACGCTGTAATCTCCACCACAGATTCAAGTATGTCTACAAGCACAACTCCTCTGCCAGCACTGATCATCCTCCTTCAGGTGGTCTCATGTGTATTGTCCCATTGTGGAAATGTGTTGCTATAGCAACAAAGGTGAGAATAATTATTTCCAAGTTACCAAAATCTAAAATATTTGAAGTCAAACATGGGTCACCAGAAGGAAATTTACTGGCAACTAAGCCAAGACATAGAAAAAATACTTATGTCATTTAAAGTAATGCAGGGCAGCATTTTAGATGTTCGACTCTCCTCCTCTTCGGGATCGTTGCCATGGCGTTCTCCTTGTTTACATTTGCCGTAAAGCGTCACACATGCACACTTTGATCTAGTGGTCTGTCCCGGATCAGAGGCTGACGAGACAGCCAAAGCCAAAGAAACGCTGACAGTGTGGAAATGATAGAGTGAACATTCATCACATCTACAGTACTACATACAAATACAATAATTAGGATGGATTTTTGTAAAAATGTTGCTCTGTATTACTTTACTTTACTAATAATACTTTGAACTGCAACACAGTTTTGATGTACAAGAGAAATTTCGAAGGTTCTTGGCCTCACCTGGAAACAGAGCGGAACTCTCACTTAAAGAACTGGATCATTAAAAAGATTTGTTCACAGAGTGGCTGAGTACTTCCTGCATGAGCTGAAATACAGCGGCAGCGTTTGTGATGCTCACAAATCGCTGGCTTTAAATAAATAAAAAGAAGTGGAAGACACCAGTGAATGCAAGAGAAAGGTCGTATTATGACACAAAAAAACAGACCCTCCTCTGCCTATTAGACGATCTTTGCAGTATCAGGTACAGAGAATGCCTGTCTGCATGGCAGCAGTGGAGCCGGCTGCACGACAGCATTTAGCAAAGATGCTGCTGAAGACAAAGAAACTCACAGGGAACGCAAAATATGCACACACCGGTGATTTCATAAAGCGGGAGGGGGGAGGAGGTAATGTGCTACAATGGTACATCTGCAGGATGTCACACTGGGGGCGTGGTTAAATCCTTGATTCCACCTTTGCTTTTGAAGGTGAAGACCGTGAAGTTGTTTTGATCGATATTTGATTTACAATCGCGATTGTGACACCCCTATGCAGAATCGTGTCATTTTGAATGTTTTTAGTACCCCAGTACCTATTAAGTACTGGTAAACCTTACATCCCTACGTCAGAATAATTTAAGCAGCGCTTTTAATACAATTTTCCTGCAGTTGAATGTTTGATTTGCTGCTGTTTCCATTGTTTAGATGACAAATACCTTTTAACTGTTTAAACAGAGTCCTGCCATCAATTTCTAACATTACACAATCATGAGTTTTCAAATCCCAGAAATGAATTGTAACCATATACAGCTTTCAAAAATATAACATATTATTGGTGTAACTGTGTGACATTGCGTGGTGGAAATGTCATGTGACAAACTTAAACTCAAACCATTAATGCACATTCAATCAGATGGCAGAAAGTTGTTTCTTGTGCTGAAACCTACAAGCAAGTTCCAAAAGTTGGACTTACTGTTGGAAAAAGTCTTAAAATCTTAAAATTTGAGTGCTTTGAACCTGAACTCAACTTTAAAAGTCTAAAGTTTAAAATGTTTTAATTCAGAAGGAAAAAACAAAAACCACAAATCAAAAAAATAATCATCACAGGGACAAAGCCACATAAGCGTCAACTGTGCTTTTCTACCAGGTCTCACAACCCCCACTGTGCCAATGAGCACTACGACCATTATCACCACAACGGCCATAGATGAATCCACCAGGAGCAGCCAGACCACTGAAGATATCCAGGTGTCCACCACCAACCATAAAACATCAACCATCAGTGAACCATCAACCATCAGTGGCCAAACGTCCATCCCCAGCACGACAAGTGACGCTGTAATCTCCACCACAGATTCAAGTATGTCTACAAGCACAACTCCTCTGCCGCACTGATCATCCTCCTTCAGGTGGTCTCATGTGTATTGTCCCATTGTGGAAATGTGTTCTATAGCAACAAAGGTGAGAATAATTATATCCAAGTTACCAAAATCTAAAATATTTGAAGTCAAACATGGGTCACCAGAAGGAATTTTACTGGCCACTAAGCCAAGACATAGAAAAAAATACTTATGTCATTTAAAGTAATGCAGGGCAGCATTTTAGATTTTCGACTCTCCTCCTCTTCAGGATCGTTGCCATGGCGTTCTCCTTGTTTACATTTGCCGTAAAGCGTCGCACATGCACACTTTGACCTAGTGGTCTGTCCCGGATCAGAGGCTGACGAGACAGCCAAAGCCAAAGAAACGCTGACAGTGTGGAAATGATAGAGTGAACATTCATCACATCTACAGTACTACATACAAATACAATAATTAGGATGGATTTTTGTTCAGGTAAAAATAACTAACAATACTTTGAACTGCAACACAGTTTTGATGTACAAGAGAAATTTCGAAGGTTCTTGGCCTCACCTGGAAACGGAGCGGAACTCTCACTTAAAGAACTGGATCATTAAAATGATTTGTTCACAGAGTGGCTGAGTACTTCCTGCACTGTGATGCTCACAATCGCTGGCTTTAAATAAATCAAAAAACAGACCAACCAATCACCAAACACAAGAAGTGGAAGACAACAGTGAATGCAAGAGAAAGGTTGTATTATGACACAATCATTTGCCCAAAACAGCAGCATATCACTTGTATACACAGTATGTAAGTGTGGTAATCTTTTTGAGATTTCACCACTCTGGGACCCGGTTTGGAAACATAGTGTTTCACTGCTGCTCAGACACCAGTTGTGTGTTTCTCAGTTTGGACACACCATCGATGGGTTTCTCTGGCACGTCGAAGACTCATTGACTGGGTTTTTTTTTGCTTTAATTCCTGCATCTATTTACTCCGTCGACAATGTGTACATGTGTGTCTAGGAAACAGTACTGGCATGAGGAGTTGGTTGTTGTTTTTTTCTTCACTGCACTGGACTACAAAAACATTATTCACTGGATGTGAGGAGTGCAGTCTTTGTCTGAGGGTGTAGCTGGGTTTGAAGAACACAGGAATGCTTTTTGAAAATCCTCCTAGTTCAGACGTGCAGTCTGATTGCACGAGTGCAGACGAGTGCAGACAGCATGCATAATGCAGAATTTGGCAATGCAGCTCAGGAACAAGAGTCCTGAAACCACCTCTGAATGTAGTTTCTGTGATTGAATTTCAGGAAGCATTGTTCAGACCTGTACTTAGTGCTATCTGGCCATGATTGTGATTGGTTTATGTCAGGTTTGAGTGCAGTTAATATGTCCTCATTTTACACCTGAACTCAAGCATCTAGGGGACTAAACATGTGTATATCTATTTGTAAGGTTTTCTTTTCTACAGGATTATACAGCCTGTATTCACAAATAATAAGATGAAGAAATGGCAAGAGCCTCAAAACTGTCTACTTTTGAGGGTCTTGCCATGAATAAAGATGAGTGATAGAAAAAGCGCTGCACATACATGTACTGTATGAAAGTGTGAGTGAATGAGTGAATGAGTGAATGGCAAAACTGTAGTGTACAGCAGCTTTGAGTGGTCATCAAGACGTGTATATATATATATATGCACCAAATACAAAAGGGGAGGAGTTTGGGACAACATGCCTTGCGCACACTCGCACTATATATATATATATATATATATATATATATATATACATATAGAGTTAAGTTATATTTTAAGATGGAAGTTATGTGATGGGGGTGGGTTAGGGGTGGATTCGGTCCAATAACAAAGCTTATTTTCAAGAAATAAATGGAAAGCAACAAAATCACGTTGTTTTTTTTCAGTTTTTTTATTACCCACAACAATTACCCACTCTGTCATGCTAAGCACGAAGCCTGTGACCAATGTCACTTAAGATCCATGAAAGCTATTTAACATGTAGATTCTGTCATGTTGAGTGTCAGATTTGTTGTGTTGTTGTGTTGACAGCTTTATTTAGTGTGATTTGTCCTTGCAGTAATAATACCACCAGGCAGCTATGGGTCACAAGACATGATAGCCCTTGGTGTGACCCTTGGCATCCTCCTCTTTGCTTGTCTGGTGGTCATTGGGGTGCTTGTCCATCACATGAGGAAAGAGAAAGCAGACTGGAGGAAGATCTATGAAGTCAACGTGTTTCGAAGCTCTGTGAGTTCAACATTTAACATTTTAATAGTTTGCCTGATTTCTGAGTAAAGTCAAGCAAAGGAAAAGGAGCATTTTCTAAAACAGACTCATGTTAGTCTTAAGATATCATATACTTAAGCCGGCATATATATGATTTGATGTTCAGCCATGTTTTCAGTGAGAGCATGGTGCAGGAGGTGCACTGTGTAGGTGTCAGTGTCTTATTCATCCATACAACCACACTTCAAACATGTTCATAATTACTTATTATGTCTGTATTATTCTGTCTCTCTCTCATATTGCTCTTCTGCAGCTTGGTCAAAGCTCAGGTGGCTTTAAGAAGGAATTCCAGTACACCAACGAGGCCTTCCAAAACACTGCAGATGAAGGAGGCATGGGCTCCGGTCCCTCAGCAGTGGACGACACGCCTCTCACACAGGCTGTCAGGAAGTCTATGCTGCCACTGCACACGCTCCAGTCTGATGATACAAGCTACACAGGCTCAGATAAGGCCGACAGTGAGAAGGAGGTAAAACCCATCCTGACCAAAGAGAGGCGCATGGAGGAGGGTTACAAGGCTGTCTGGTTTAAGGAGGACATCGACCCCAATGCCAAAGAAGAGGTGGTCATTATCCCAGACAGTAGAGTGGATGACAGTGAAGACGAGGAGGACGAGGAGGAGGAGGAGCGACACAAGTCCAGCAATAAAACCCCGAAGATGGATACTGATGACACAGATCGGGATAGTGGACTTGGCGTGAAGATGGGGGATCCACCAGAGGACTCCAATCTGTGAGAAGAGTCAAAAATCAAAGACATGGCAGGAAGCATCTATAATCAAATGTAATGTTGATGTAAGACACACCCTTCAGTCATCAGAGAGAACACATATGTTAAGCTATAAATTCAAATTCTTTATGTATAAAGGTTTAAATGACACTGCCTAGTATGAGACATCCTTTTCACCACAGAGTCCAGACCTTTATCCCACTGAGAGTCTTTGGGATGTGCTGGAGAAGACTCTCCCAGCATCAGCACAAGATCTTGTTGAAAAATGAACTGGACGTAAATAAATGTTGTGACACTGCAGAAGCTTATCGGAACAATGCCACAGAGGATGAGAGCTGAAGGCGGTCCAGGCAGTGTATACTGAACCTTTAACACTTCTCACTCTTCCTGTAGAACGTCATGTGTCATAATGAATGAATGATTGATGGTGATTAACTTAATGATCTTGCTTTGACCCGATGAACCCTCACACCCTGAGGTTAACAGTCCCAGTGCTAAGACTAGAACCCACAGTGAGGCAGCCTTCCAGCACCACGCCCCCTGTTTATGGAACAGCTGCTGAACTGCCGGAGAACCTGAGGCCCAGAGAACGTTGACATTTTGAAAAGCAGACTCAAGACCCACCTTTTTTATTTGGCTTTTAACGAATGTCCCCGTTTTATCTTGTTTAAGATTTTCTTAAAAGAAGAGGTGGAGAAAGTGGATGAGTTTGAATAGCTGGAGTCAGAGGACAGAGAGGTGAAGCAGGCAGGGTGCAGTGATAGTGATGTCACACTCTGGACGACAAGATGAAGAAGATGATAGTGATGATGACAACTCTTATTAATGTTAATGATTTTTGATCTAAATCTCCTCCCTTCTCTCCTTTCCATTCTTCATTTTAGCCTTGTCTCCTTCACTAACCTCCTTCCCTTCCCCCTCCTCTCTCTCCTCTCTTGTACTCTGGTCGAGGCAGATGTTCATACACAGTCTGGTTCTGTCAGAGAGTTCTTCCTTCCTGTGATCATGTAAAGTGCCTTGATATAAAATATGTTATGAATCAGTGCTGTATGGACGCAGTTTCATTTAAATTGATGTGTGACAGAAGAATAGCAGCAAAAGTGAAGGTCTACACGACGGTAGTGAGACCTGCTGTGATGAAGTCAGTGAGACAGGAGGCGGAGCTGAAGGTGTGAACAGGATGGACAGGATTAGAAATGAGCATGACACATTAAAGTACTCACAGGTCACTCTCTCCATCACGCTGCATGCATGTCGCACAAGATTAAACTCATCAAAGATTATTTGTTTCTCAGGAATTTATTTCAAATCTCACTTTGCAAAGTTTCCTCGCCAAGCCTGACGCTGGCACTGTCAGTACCTCCTACAATCACACAATAAAATGATAAATGTCATTGAGGAGAAATCAAAACTGACTGAAAAGGTCTGCTAAAGAAAATAGTTAGTGGTGCTATGTTTAGAATCCAGGTCATTTCATCATTTCAGTCAAGTTTCTCAGACTTGACGTCCACTGTTCTCTTCAGTGGGACCTTTGTCTAAACCAGCAGTGATTGGTCGTGGTCTTCTTTACTTTGATATAAAATCGGTTATTACAATCAATACTTTTGTAGTATTGATCACAGTAGACAGATGAGTCAGCTGTGTTACTCTGTCTCTGGGCTGGTGTCTGTAGCCACGGCCAGAATCTTGTTGTGCTGAGTGGAGATGGCTTCAAACGCCTCATCTCTGTGAATCATGGCACCAAACACCAACGGCTGCAACAGAACAAAGATGGATTCAGTATCAAGCTAAAGATAACTTACTCAATTCATTCAATAAACACAGTTAAACATATGGACATAAATTCATGTTCATTTACAGATATTATATTTATTCATGCAGCCAGATTAAACAGATCAGAGACACAAAGGCTAGAAAACCTCAAACAAAACTTCTATACTCAGGCAAAACTAAAGATATTGTAACTTAGATAAACTGGTTGGTGTCACATTAGCCACTGTAATGAGACATGTCATCTGACTCACACATTATAACAAGTGTGTCAGTGTGTTGTGTTTCACTCGACACACACGACACACACGACACACACACCTTATGAGTTATCACAGCAGTGATGAGCATGATAACATTTTACACTCAGTTCTTCTTAACTCTTGATGAACTGTAACCACTGATAACTATTAACATAATCCAACCATGCTGCTTTATGTGAAGAAAAGGCATGGATGTGTGTTGTGTTATTAGTGAACCTCAGCCCTGAACATCATTCTCACTCACGTTTACTCCTTTTTCATCTATTTATTAAATGTTTAAACCACAGTTTCAATCCAAAATAAAACATACAAATTAAAAGAACTTGAAATGACCATGTTTTCACAAATACACACTAAATTCCTCTGTAAGAATAGGACAGGAGCGACACCCTCTCTGCATTTTAACATTGTTCAGCAGCATTCAGCAGCTAAATATAAATAAAACATATTCTCCTCTGCAGTTGGTGAATACGGAGTTCACATTTATCAGGTAAACAGAAACATCATGATCATGTCTCTCTAACTTGTGTATAATTAGACAACATTTACATTACATTTAATGCTAGTGATTCAATTGTGAGTGAAATAATATTTTATTTTCTTTTAAGTCTCTCTGTTCATACTGTTATTTGAATAAAACAATATTTGATTGTTGTGTTTCATGTGCAGATTGTAGACAGTGAGCTGGTTTCACAGATGATTTTTTTTTACTGTGGTTATGATTCAAATCTATTGTCTTTTCTTTTTGCTGCTGTTGTTTTTTGCAGCTTAGGCATTTGCCATCAGTGCATGTGTGATTGGTCGGAGCCTCCATAATCCAGAAGGTGCCATTTGCTGTCAGATCACTCTCGCTCTCTTGTTTTGTTTTACTAAATAAAACACACATTTTAAACTGTAATTGAATGCCAGTCTCCTAACAAGGCCATCACACTGAGCCTTACCTTTAGAGTGGATGATATTGCGATGGAAATACCCATCCCAGATCCAGGCAGCACTGACAAAACTTTGTGCTGTGAGAGAAGGAGAGGGCGGAGTCACATTGTGATCATCTGTATTGATTCAGCATCAGTGTCTGTCAGAGCCTGGCAGCGGATTACAGCCCAGAGGTACGGGTCGCAGAGATAATAGCAATCATTGGGTCATCAAACAGCTGCAACGAGGCAGTGATATCACATGACACATGACGTAGCCGAGGTTAGTCTTTTTTTTTTGTTATTGTCTGTAACTTACTGCCTACACAAGTCTTTTTTAACCTAACGTCACAGGAACCTCACTAACTAATTGTTACGAGGAGAGATACGACAGCGGTATCGTACTAGGAAATGCTCTTATGGGTGGTACGCGGGGGTTAACTCAGGTCGTTTGAGTTGGAGGACAGATTACAGATTACTCTGTCAATAAACAAATACAACATGCAGTCACTAAACAGCAGATTTGTTTCCAAATATTCATTTCAATTAAAGCATGAAGACTGACTCACTACAGTCCACTCCCACTGTCACTCTCTCAGGCAACATACTGACGTATCACCACCATCAGTATCTCACACAGATACAAAGCTGAACTATCTAACCAAAGACATGCTGGGTCTTAGCAGGTCCATCAGTATCTCACACAGATACACATTAACAGGTCCAGGGAGACTGTGCTTACCTTCTGAATTTCTTTGATGTCAAGCAGCTTGAAGACTCTGTTCCTCTTGGTGGATCCAGATCTGGAGCTGGAGCTCTCGAAACACAGATAACTGAGGAGACAGCAGCAGTTCAGTTAACATTCAGAGACATGAACCTGCACCTGTTCATCCATGAGAGCCAAACCAGCCAGAGTCCAGATCTACAACAGGATAACAGTCCATGTTCAATCACTTTGGAGTGTGACTATGTTAAAATAATAAATATATATCTATATAAAAAAATTTATGAATATAAAACGAGTCTGACATTAAGTTTCTTAGCAGCTTCAGTCTCACTGAACATGTTTAACCAAGTCTCACTGTGGTGTTCTGGTCTGGTCGTCTGTTGTATCTTCATATTTTTCTACATTATTAGTGAAACAAAGTCAAAGTGACAGGAAGTGAATAACTTACTTCTCAGTGATGTAGAGGACTCCGTTACGAATGTATTCTGTCAGTGTTTTCCTGTCTCTGTTGATGAGGCAACAGCGCCAGCCGTTCTCACACACTAACACAACAACACAACAAATAATTAAACACAAGGATAATACACACAGACTCTGTTCTCACACACTAACACAACAACACAACAAATAATTTAACACAAGGATAATACACACAGACTCTGTTCTCACACACTAACACAACAACACAACAAATAATTAAACACAAGGATAATACACACAGACTCTGTTCTCACACACTAACACAACAACACAATGAGTTAAACACAAGGATAATACACACAGACTCTGTTCTCACACACTAACACAACAACACAATGAGTTAAACACAAGGATAATACACACAGACTCTGTTCTCACACACTAACACAACAACACAATGAGTTAAACACAAGGATAATAAACACAGACTCTGTTCTCACACACTAACACAACAACACAAGGATAATACACACAGACTCTGTTCTCACACACTAACACAACAACACAATGAGTTAAACACAAGGATAATACACACAGACTCTGTTCTCACACACAAACACAACAACACAATGAGTTAAACACAAGGATAATACACACAGACTCTATTCTCACACACTAACACAACAACACAACAAATAATTAAACACAAGGATAATACACACAGACTCTGTTCTCACACACTAACACAACAACACAATGAGTTAAACACAAGGATAATACACACAGACTCTGTTCTCACACACTAACACAACAACACAATGAGTTAAACACAAGGATAATACACACAGACTCTGTTCTCACACACAAACACAACAACACAATGAGTTAAACACAAGGATAATACACACAGACTCTATTCTCACACACTAACACAACAACACAATGAGTTAAACACAAGGATAATACACACAGACTCTGTTCTCACACACTAACACAACAACACAATGAGTTAAACACAAGGATAATACACACAGACTCTGTTCTCACACACTAACACAACAACACAATGAGTTAAACACAAGGATAATACACACAGACTCTGTTCTCACACACAAACACAACAACACAACAAATAATTAAACACAAGGATAATACACACAGACTCTGTTCTCACACACTAACACAACAACACAACAAATAATTTAACACAAGGATAATACACACAGACTCTGTTCTCACTCACTAACACAACAACACAACAAATAATTAAACACAAGGATAATACACACAGACTCTGTTCTCACACACTAACACAACAACACAACGAGTTAAACACAAGGATAATACACACAGACTCTGTTCTCACACACTAACACAACAACACAACGAGTTAAACACAAGGATAATACACACAGACTCTGCTCTCACACACTAACACAACAACACAATGAGTTAAACACAATGATAATAAACACAGACTCTGTTCTCACACACTAACACAACAACACAATGATAATACACACAGACTCTGTTCTCACACACTAACACAACAACACAATGAGTTAAACACAAGGATAATACACACAGACTCTGTTCTCACACACAAACACAACAACACAATGAGTTAAACACAAGGATAATACACACAGACTCTGTTCTCACACACTAACACAACAACACAATTGCGTTCAGAGTTTGTGTCATTAGGATGGTCCATGTGTCACATGACATGATGTTACTTTCCTTACTTGTCAGTGGGTGCTCACTCTCTGGCAGGTTGAAAACTTCATAAAACGCTCCTCTCTTGGTGCTGTAGTATCGTCCTCCATCCTCGTCCCGGCTGACGCCCACAGGAACCTGCAGGTGGGAAGACAGTGTGGGGACGAGACTGTCACAGGTGATCAATGTCCGTTACACACAAACTAACAGGGATATTTTGCCTCTTATTCCTGTCCACACATTTGAATTAGCTGTCAGGGAAGGACAGAAAAAACAACTGAACGAGGCGCTTTCTTCTCTTTGAGGCTGTGGCTGAGGAGGAGAAGAGCTTTGTTTATGTGGTGTGCACAATGAAGAGTAAATACAGTGTAAAACTGCAGCAGGTCAGATGATGTCATCTGTAGTTATGAACACGGATTCATTCATTCACAAAGAACCCTTTGGTCCGTGAGCTGGAAGCTGAGACTGACCCGTCTGCTCAGAGCGATGCTGTCGCGCTCCTTCACCTGCAGGTCTGTCGGTAAATTGGTCCAGATAATGTAGGGGCTGTCAAAGCGCTGTCTCAGCTTGGGGCAGCGCTTGAAGATGAAGGTGATGATGAAGAACTTTATACCTGCGAACACAGCTGAAGAGGAGTGCTGTAATCAGACACACGACTGAATCTATACAGACAAACTCAGGATTAACAAGACAGTAAATGGAGGAACGGAGGAACGCTGGTGTGGAAGCCAGTTTCACACATCCATGTGTTTGTATCGAACACAATCCAGAGTTATCTTGGTGTAAAAAAGAAAATATGTGCATTTGATTTGAATTTCTATTTCAATTCAACAGATAAGATAAAAATGAGTAAGTGACGCAAACTTGTAACATTCATAAAGACTGCTTAAGTTTCATTTGTAATGTACATTTGTCGTGTTTATTTTCCAATTTAAGATTTTATACAGAGTATGGTCTGTTTTGAAGTTTGAACGGCAATTGTTAAAGATTATTAAAAATGTTGTGTTGTACTTTTAATTGAAGCATGTGTAGTATGTGTATTAATGTACCGATAATAAATCCCAGCAGGTCGTACGGCAGCAGGCAGGAAGCGATGAAGGCCACCCACAGTCCAACATACAACTTCTGAGTTAACTCTGGCTGAACCCACATGAACAAACTGAAAACAACACAAACACATATGAAACGTCTGGACCATCACGTCTGTCTGACCTGGAACCAAACATGTTGAGACAAAACTCACTTCTTTATCTTCTCCAGGACGTCGGCCATCCTCCCAAAAAGATTCTGTGAGGACAAAACAACGACACAGAGAAAACCTGAGTGCTTCTCTGACACACTCCTGGTCATACCTCATATTTGTTTACATCATTGTGCTCCAATAAAAAGACTTAATAAAAACCCGGTATTTAATGGATTCCAGCCCATTATTGGTCAGAACCAAAATAAAGATGAGACAACACAAACTGAAATTAATCTTATTATTACTTTTGTTAAAATGGTTTGATGCTAGCTCAGTTAGCTAACCCTTTTCTGTTTATCTGCTCTGAAATGAAACTTGTAGCTGGTTAGTCCAGATGGCGTCACTTTAAAGAGCTAATGTATGAGCTACATAATGAAGCCACTGGCAGTCAGTCTAAACATGACTCTGAAAGTTATTATAAGAGAGTTATGGCCCTAACCCTAATTATAACCAACTACATTTCCAAAGTAATCAACACTGTGTATGTCCATTCTTTAGGGGCCTCCTCAAATGGTTTTCACCCCAATTCACACCATGACTCATGTGACTTCAACAACGCGCATGGAACTCAGGCTACAACACTGAGCCAGATACGTAAATCATGATTGTTCAGACTTTTGGGATGTTACAGCTGTGATAACGGGCCTCACCTGGGCCTTCTGGGCGACAACCAGAACCAGCTGGAACTTCTCTGACATGGTCCGGTCTTCCTTAGGAGGCTCCTGAAACAGAGATGAAATGTCACACACTGACACCAATATTCACCTTAAAGCACGATCAGTGATCCACATGTTATGTTGTCAGTTAACACATCGTAACTCACTAAGAGACAAACTGGACGTCCCAAAACTGACAAGACAGATGTTATTATCATTGACCGTAACCTCAGCCCACCACATATTAATGTAATGTAATGTAATGTAATGTAATGTGGATGCAGCCACATATGAAGTGGGAATTATTGAATGTAAGAAAAATAACACAGTCATGTGAATATTTGAAAAATGAGATGTGTTCTGTCCTGATACAGATAAACATTGAAGAGAGTTTGCTCACCACATACTCCACCAGTTCAGGTACAATGCTCCACTGGATCCTCCAGCCTCTGCGTGCAGAGCATAATGGTTATGGTAAAACATTTACGAAACATTTTCTTCCATTTGACACTTCAAAGTGTTTTCAATCAGGTTTTGTGTTGCCCTGTTCATTGACCAGTCCAAGGCATTTGACACTGTGGATCACAATATTTTGCTAGATATTCTCATCAAAAAAGGAACCTCCACACAAGTTACTACTTGGGTAAACGATTATTTGGCAAATAGGACACAATGTGTTCAGTTGGCTGGAGTTAGTTCCACTTTTCTTGAGGTCACAAAAGGTGTACCTCAAGGCTCAGTCCTAGGACCCATTTTGTTTACAATTTATAGTAACGATCTGTGTGCAAACTTGTCCAATGCCTCACACCATTTTTATGCTGATGATACAGTCATTTATTGCTCTTCACATTCAATTGCACAAGCATTCATATTTTTGCAATCCGCCTTTGATACAGTGCAGACTAATCTGGAGAAATTGAAACTGGTTTTAAATGCTGAAAAATACAAAATAATGTTTTTTTCAAACTCATCTGTTCCCATGGAGCAAATCCCCTCAATTAGAACTTCCCATGGCAGAGCTCTTGAGCTGGTTACCAGTTATAAGTACCTGGGATTTATGATTGACGGGGAGCTATCTTTCAAAGTGCATGTTAGAAATTTGGTTTCTAAATTAAAGGTGAAGCTCGGTTTCTTTTATAGAAACAAGTCTTGTTTCTCCCTCAGAGCTAGGAAGGTCCTGATATCAGCAACATTCTTACCAATACTTGACTATGGTGATGTTGTGTACATGTGTGCCTCTTACAGTTGCCTACAGTCTTTGACTCCTGTCTATCATTGTGCTCTGAGGTTCATCACTGGCTGTAGCCGCCTCACCCACCACTGTGAACTGTATGCCAAAGCTTCCATGTCCTCTCTGTCTGTAAGACGCTACACACACTGGATGACTCTGGTCTATAAGGCTCTTCTCGGCTTGGTTCCTACCTATTTAAGCACTTTTCTTCAGCGGACCAGAAGCCATTATGCCTTACATTCCAATGACATTTTGCACTTGTCTGCTCCACGTGTTAGGACCGAAATGGGAAAAAAAGCTTTCAGTTTCTCTGCCCCCTCTGCTTGGAATACCCTCCAAACTGAACTTAAATTGCAAGCTTTTATTTCACTGAGAGCTTTCCGCTCCATCTTAAAAGACAGACAACAGAAATCCATTGAACAGTGCCTATGTTCTTAAATTGTTACTGCGACCACAGCTCCTGCACTTTATGTTTGTCTAGTAGTTGCACTCTTGTATTTCAATGTTTGTATTGTAGTTGCTGCCTTCCTGTTTTTTTTAACTATGGTGTGTGCTGCTGCCTTTCTTGGCCAGGTCACCCTTGTGAAAGAGATATTGATCTCAATGGGTGTTTTATCTGGTTAAATAAAGGTTCAGACTCAGGTTCAGACTCAGGTTCAGACTCAGGTTCAGACTCAGTTTCAGACTCAGGTTCAGACTCAGGTTCAGACTCAGGTTCAGACTCTGCTTGATTGTGGAAAGTGTTCGATGAAGGAAAGTGGGCGGGAACTGCACTGACCTGGCAATGAGGTAATTTAAGGAAAGGCGGAGGATGGCGAGAAACAGGAACATCGGTATGGCCCATCCATGCCACGCTGCATACATGTAGACCTTCATTTCAACACACACACACACACACACACACATGCATGTGAACTAACATAATGATTGAAACTGTAGAGTAACTGTAAAGATCTGAAAGAACAGAAATAGTTTTTATTACAGTGTGAGTGGCACAAAGAAAGATGAAGACATTGAAGTGTATGAACTTAGATGAACACATGAACACAGCTAATGTTTAATCCTGAAACGTATTAAGGATGGACATGAGACAAGAGGGAGAAACGGGTATTCTGGACACATGACAGTCAGACACTACACATCCTGTATATAACAGGAAGCCTGAGGGTCTGTTCTGGCCGTATGGTATATCTGGACCCAACTTGTTTTTCAAGTTAACGTTGCCCCATGGAAAAAAACAGGAGAAAGGCGGGTGTTGGAACATGTGATGTCCACAATGAGAATGCTAGATAATCTATATAAGGTTAATTTTTCTCTTCTGGGGCAGAGTTGTTCGGAGATTCGACATGAACAGACTCTCTGAAGCGAGCGGGAGCGCTTGATATGATGCTTGACTTGCAAATAAAATCCTTTTTGTTCTAAGTCTCGACCTGCACCATCATCTCAGCCACCATGTTGTTCTAAAGAAGGAAGGCCTGGTAAACGACAACATTCTGTCTGAAAATCCATCAATAAATCCTTAAGTCCACCCACATAGCCATGGGTCACCCTTCTCTTTACATCACCACGTATATCAATGTGAAACTGCAAGCTGTCTACTTTTTTCACGATTAGGTTGAGAACAGCTAGCCCCGGTTAGTGGTCAAATGCTAACATGATATGAAAAAATCTATGATCTTTACAATAACAATATACACAAGTAAAACTTCTAAACGTGTCTTTATACAGGAACCTCATCTAGGGCGACAACGGCACCACTGGAACTTCCAGCTCCTTAACTTAAGCTCCGTAACAAAAACAATGTATTTTTATTCATGGACTCACGATGAAGACAACGGCTGATGTGTAGGCAGAGTACCAGCTGGATAAGGCAGATAGGTTCCGCAGGAAATGTCTCACTGGTCTGTATCCTCGTTCTGGAAACATGACATGAGGAAGCACAAACTTTGTGTGGAATCATTTGAAATATTACTATAAAATACAAAAATAAAGTCATGCTGCTCTCTGCAGACTCGACTTTTGTTGATTCCAACCTTCTAAAAGTTCATCTTCATAGTTCTATATTCATTTCTGCTCACCACGTGCAGGACTGTATCCTCAGAAACATCCCGTCATTAAAGGATGCTGAAAAGAATATCATTTAAAATCCCCCTGTCAGATCAGGCCCTGTCATGCCTCAAAGGTACACAAATATACCACTCGCCCTGAAAATGGAGGTTTCCAGAGTCTCTAAAGCTGGCAGAGGCAGACACTCAACCTGCATTTAAAGTTGAACCCTTTAGTAAAGCTTATAGTTACTCTTAATCGTCACTTAGTCTCTCTCTCTCTCTCCCTCCTCCTCATAGTTTATCATAGTTTTCTCCCCTAGTGTGTGCTCGTCCTCTTTCTAGCTCTTTGTTCTTATTTCACAGGTTTCTCTGATTCCAGAGCTTCCACACCACAGCTCAATTACTACAACTATAACTATGACTCTATTTCTATATACAGTATTATATACAGTAGCTACTCATTACTGCTAACGTTAACATTATCCTCCTCCCCTCTTCATCTACGGCTTGTCCTTTTCTGAGGGTCACATGAGGAGCTGCAACCAGTTGTATGGTATTGTGGCAAGAGGTGTGATGTCACACCCTGGACAACATGATGATAATTATTATTAAAGTTATTGATTTTTGAAATGCTCCTGGTCTCCAGTCAGTGTCAAATGTGTGTAATATTAGCATTTAAATAAAAAAATCAATTTTCAAACTCCTGCTACAGAAATCAACAGCTTCAGCTTCTGTAGTAACGCAGCCTTGAGTGGTCATCAACTCTTGAAACGTGCAATATAAACACAAAGTATTTACCATTTACCATCTTTAAAGGGTGCACGGCTGCAGACGAACTTGATTCCCAATGAAACATGAAATACATGGTCCCATCTTCAGCACACCAATACAATACTTATGTATGCTCACAGCACCACCTACTGGCAACAACAAGTAAGACTGGATTGAAATTGATCTCTCACAGTGTCCCAGTGGCCACAGGAGGCAACAGCAGCTTCCTTCAAGCAGACATTCAAAACCAGGTCCTAGTGTAGTGTACCAGTGTCCAGGTCACAGTCACTCCCCAACGAGCCCTAGTGTTGTATTATGTACTTGATAATGGTCTTTTTTTAAGTAAGGCTGTTTTATTATTGGCTATGATAAGAGATATGTTGGTTCAGTCCATTCAAAATGAACAAAAGTCAATGAAAAGGACAATTTTAACAAAAATATACTCACTTAGTCGTCTCATGTTTTCTGTCAACCTATGGAAAGGAAAGCAGCTCATTATCTAGATTTAAGACAAATGCAGTTTTAACCTCAATGATAAACACGATCTTAGAGAGAGCCAAGGCTACAGGCACTACACAATGTAGTGTTTCCTCCTCACCTCCTGCCACTGAGTGGCTCCTCTGTCTCTACCGTCGTCTCCTCCGGCTGGAAACGAAAGTCTTCGATATAAACCCCGACATGCTTATAAAGGAATGTCAGGACACGGCTGTACAGAGTGTCGTGCTGTTTATCTGAGAAGAGAAAACAGGAAAGCTGCATGTTTACATACGGAAGTCTGTGCCAAACTTTGTCATCATAAGAACTGGACGAATAAAGCTGCAGTGTGTAACTTTTAGATTGCAAAAGAATTCACATAATGCTGAATAATCCACTGTGTTTCTCAGTAGCATTGTTTTCAATCTCAAGTGGTGCAGGTGGTGAAGTGGTGCACATACAGGATTAGAAGAGAGAGACAAATACTAAGGATAATAAAATAGAAAAGACTTCTTTTACAACAGAGAGCGGATATAATTTAAATGTCAGTACAATAGAAAAGCGAGTGCAATCTGTCGCAATTAAGAGAAATCACAACGATATCAAGAGAAATCACAATGACATTAAGAGAAATCACAACAAAATAAAGAGAAATCACAACGACATCAAGAGAAATCACAATGACATTAAGAGAAATCACAACAAAATTAAGAGAAATCACAACGACATCAAGAGAAATCACAATGACATTAAGAGAAATCACAACAAAATTAAGAGAAATCACAACGACATCAAGAGAAATCACAATAAAATTAAGAGAAATCACAACAAAATTAAGAGAAATCACAACAACATCAAGAGAAATCACAACAACATTAAGAGAAATCACAACGAAATTAAGAGAAATCACAACAACATTAAGAGAAATCACAACAACATTAAGAGAAATCCCAACGAAATAAAGATAAATCACAACGACATTAAGAGAAATCACAACGACATTAAGAGAAATCACAACAACATTAAGAGAAATCACAATGACATTAAGAGAAACTCTTGCACAACTTTTAAAGTGTTAAAGATCTGGGTGAGATGTGTTTTAATGCCTTTAACCATTTTTAAAACCACATGGTTTTTAAAGGGCCCCACAATCCTGGCCCTTCAAATACAGCTGAAGAGTTCTGAGGTTGTACCACCATTAGCTCAGTGGTAGAGCGAGTTGTCTTTCAACCTCAGAGGTTGTGGGTTTGATTTCTGGCTCCGCTAGTCTACATGCCGATGTCCTTGGGCAAGACACTGAACCCCACATTGAGTATGAAAGATGACAATATGCTGCACATAGATGCGCTGTATATAAGTAATAATAATAATAATAATGAAAATAATAATAATAATTATTATTATTATTATTATTATACAAATAATAATAATAATAATAAAACAGTTTATTTGTTGGTGCCTTTCTGACACTCAAGGTCACCTTACATACAAATGCAACATAAAAAAAAATACAATAGACAAAAGAAATGAACAGTGCTGTGTGATCACTCAGAGTATGATATTCTGAACAGGTGAGTTTTTAGTTTGTGTGAGTGAATGAGTGAATGGCAAAACTGTAGTGTAAAGCAGCTTTGAGTGGTCATCTAGACCAGTGGTCCCTAACCTTTTTTCCTTGAAGCCCCCCTTACTTGTGTCCAGGACAAACCAGGGCCCCCCCGACCCGAACCCCTGTCGGGCGTGCACACAAAAAAGAATAAAGTAAAAAAGTTTAGGTTTTTGTTCCTATTCTCAGAGTGTGTACAGACAAAAACTGTCCTGTGCTTCCGTTAAATTTTTTTTTTTTTTTTGATCCCGGTGAGTCTTTTGGTACTTGGTGATCAGGACAAATGGCTTAATAAACTGAAAGGTGGACCAAACAAATGATAGTTTTTATTTGGATGATACTGACTTCTGATTATTCAGTAGTGTCTGATTGGGATGCACAAATATAACTATATTAACCTCACAAACTCAGAGCAGTCAAAGCTCTGTGCCCCCCCATGTGACCTCTGGCGCCCCCCTAAGGGGGGCTTGGACCCCAGGTTGGGAACCATGAATCTAGACTAGAAAGGTGCAATATAAATACAAACCATTTACCATTTACCATTACTACTTCAGTAATAAACTCAATCAACACCAGTACTTGGCTTCAAAAACAACAGCCTGCATGGTCTCTTTCTCCCTCTGTCTCTATAATATTGGAAAGTCTTGGCCTCACTGTATAATGTTTATTGTGAATTGGTGCTAGTAAGAAGTAGTGATGCCAAAAGCACAGCTCACCTGTGCTGCTGCCTGCAGGTGTGTCGGGAGGCGGAGCTTTAGATGTCTGACAAGCTGAGTCATCAAGGCTGTGCAGTTTTACCACATGAAAAAATAAATCAGTGAGTCAATCCACAAAGAAACAAGCTGCTCTTTCCATCTCATTAACATATTTCTATTAATAATGACCTAGATTTCAAGATGTCGTTGATCTTCTGCTCCAGCTGGAGGCGCATGCAGCGCTCCTTTTCTAGCTCCTGCTCCAGTAAATCCACGTTGGACTCTTGTTTAAGTTTTCTCAGCTCCTCATCTGAAACACACAGAAAACAGTTATGTACTGCCCTTCTCCAGCTGGCCATCTCGAAAATGCACCAGAATATAAGAAATTGCATCTGACAGATTCAACATTTTCTGGGGGAGGAGCCCCAGACCGCCCTGTTCCGTATGCACCCACTCTTGAACAAATAGGGAGGTCCTTATCTGTGCCCAGTCATTCATAATCCATCTGTATTGATACAATTGATATTGTAACATTATAGTGTGACAGTTGTGTCAATAATCGTCAAGCACAGGTGACTCCACGTGGTTGGAGGGGGGCCCCCCCAAATCAAATTCTGCTTAGGGCCCCCTAAAGGCCAATATTGCAGCCTTGAGTATTGGCCGATAACGATATCAATACGATATCAGCGCGAATCATAATATACTTTCATTTCTTATTTTGTAGTGTGGAACATTAGAATAGGCTTGATCAAGTGATATACTTAAACAGAGAACAACAGTAAGTATGAGACAAACTGACTCATTTATTATTAAAAATGGTTACACACATTTTAACCTTCAACATAAGAATATTGGATTTTTTGCCACGTTCATTTCATACAGTCTATGGTTCATTTTATCAGGAGGAAAGTACCAAGTGCTAATGAGGGTGTTTTTAGAGCAGCCGTGTTTCACAGGTAACCGTGTCTTCAGAGAACACCCCCCCTTGTTTTCACTATTTTTGGATTAGCCCAACCCACACAGGGTGAGTGACTCGTCCGCAGGTAAGCCCCGCAGACGTACTTAGCGCCGCATGTGGAGCTTCAGGACACATTTAAAACACACAAAGCTCTTGGCATGGCTGGTTTTTGGGGTAGAATTAACAAACGGAGGCTGTTGAAAGTCGACAGGTGGCGCTGGTTTATGAAATAATGTTGTTTTAGCAGCTCGCCTCAGGATGAGCTAGCTCGCTAATGGCTAGCTTAGCCTCTGATTTCAGAGGTTAAAGAAAAATGTTTAACCTCTGAAATAGCAGTAGCACACACACACTGTTGTTGTGATCATGTGATCTACATGCATCCAACACGCAGAGCCCACGTGATCACAACAGGCGCTGCTGGATAGAAGAGCTGGAGTGGAATGGATTGGAGATTTTAAAGGCAGTCCGATATAATCCAATACTCGTTTTTTGGCTGATATCGGACTGATATCTGATATCAATATCGGATTATTATTATCGTTATTATTATCAATAACTACGAACAACATGCTAAGTAGTGCAGACCAGAGAGATTTAGGTTTGGCCCTAAAAGTCACCGCTGTGTTGTCAGAACCGCTCATCACCTGCTTTCTCTCTCTCCCTCTCGCATGTTTTTGGCATTTACAAATGTTTCAATTCACTGAAATCAGACTGGTAGCCCAAATGATTAATCTTGATTAATATTTGTATTTTTTGATGATTCATTATTTCTCACCAATAACACCAGAATACTCACTTAAGAAGTGTTTCTCCAACAGGGCAATTTCTAGGAGTTCTTGGACCTCATTCAGATCTGTCCTTGGGTCATCTTGAGAGACTGCAGGACTTAACTAAAAAAGAAAGCATGGATTTTGTGTCAGGGTTTGACACAAAAATAAAACTGTCACAATTATCCTTTGGAGTTGGTTTTCTTTGGTTAGTTACTGGGAGCATTAATTATGGTGGAGGGAGAATGAATTCGGGGGGGGGGGGGATTGCTGCAGGTATCCCTCCACCTCCTTCAGCCTTAAATGAAGAAGATGTCAAAACCTCCTCTGTGTCCCCTGTGTCCTCTGTCTCTTCTGTGTCCGATGTGTTGGGTGACTCTGCCAGCTCATCTCGTCTCTGGCCCCTGAACCGGATCCTGTCCAGTCGCTTCAACATGACGGCCGTCTTCGAGCTGAGAGTTTGCTGCAGAAAATCAAATAATAAAAGGATCAACATGAAACTGAAAAGATGCACCATGTGTGTCCGCTCTGTGTCCATATCATTTTTAAATAGGAGAAAAGTAGAAGACGAACCCTTGGTCAACTTAAGTCAAATTTAGATAAGACAGAGTAAATTTATCCGGCCACACAGCAGAACAGTGGCTAGCATTGCTGTCTTAGAGCAAGAAGGTCAGCAGTTCAAATCCCGGTTCGACCAAGGGTCTTTCTGTGTGTGTGGGATCTCTGGCTGTACACCGGCTTCCTCCCACAGTCTAAAAGCATACCTGAGATAAATGGGACACTCTAAACCAGGGGTCTGCGATTAAGTCTGCCCTTTCAAAGCCATTACATGGTCATGGTCAGAATGAAAGCAAAGGCTAATTTAAGAACCTAAGAACTCTGCAACAGGCCGCCTTATATGACCTGCGTGTGATGTGTGGAAGATGCAGACGGATTCATGGGTGGAATAATAAACTGTAAATGTAAAAGCTTTCATTCTAATTAGTGGGTGAATTGTTTATGTTACGTACACTAAACAGAAAGATGGCTCTGAAAACGCAAACAGAGAAAAACTGATGATGACATCAGGACATTGAAAGAGGAATGGAGTATTAGGGCCATGTGCACTGCTCATGTTATATACTGTATCACACATCATTCAGTGCAGTTATTATGGTACAGGGTGGTCAGAGAGCGTTGCAGCCCTGACCTTAAACACTGTCAATACAAGGTGTGAATGTGTTGACACTAAAATGAACTGAGCTGTCTGACTGGTCGTACTGTGTTTGATTTAAACAAACCGGATGTGAACACACTGTGCTCAGACAATAAAAGGCATCCTGGTGCTCTCCTGTAGTCTCCGGTTTGTCCTGGATTCAAACGCAATAACGATGTCTTTTTGCTGCACAGATGTGTGTGTGTGTGTGTGAGTGAGAGATCGAGAGAAGCTGAGCGGATCAAAGCACTGCTCATGTTGTTCTACCATGATTGAGGTGTGAATAGTGAGGCTGCTGAATAGTGTAAAACATGAACGAGTGGAAGGACGTCAGCTGATGAGGGCGTCTGTGATCTCATCCTGAGGACGTGGTCATGTGACCACTAACTACCTTCAGATCAAGGAGACGTTCGCCCTGAATGTATCGGCCTGTGTTTACGACAAATTATAATTCTGTGTTTTGTAGGGGAGGGGAAAACTCACCAGTGATATATCACAACTTTATACAAATGAGAGTTTCCCCCCAGAATCATTTATATTAGCTTTATGAGTAGAAACAGGTAAAAAAGAAGAAGAAGAAAAGTCTGTTTTATCTGCATCTTAGGTGTTTTGAGTGCATATATGGGTTATTTATTTATTTATTTATTTATTATTTTTATAGTATTTAATTTAATTTTAATATTTCTATAAATGTAAGCGCTTGAGAAGCCCTCATACTGTAGGTGTGTGTGTACTCGAGAAGAAAATAATATCTCTTTAATCTTGAATTCCCACAGTTTCAGACATGACTTAGATGATCAGGCAACATTACTCTGCAGGACGCTACATTTATGTTGACAAATGATTTTGATACATTACAGATTCATGTTTTTCTTCTTCCACACAAAGACATATTATTCTATGTAAATCACACAAATACAAAACATTGTTTTTCTGTTGGCAGCCACTGGATGATATGATTAAAATGAGGTGCAGTCTTGAGCTTTTCAAATCTAAATCTCACCGGTTTGAACTAAGTTAACTTGTTTCACCTTCAGCTGCTTCCAAATCCATTTGCTTTTTCCTCACAGGGAAAGTACGAGGGTTCGGGTTTGCCTGTGAACTGCTGACAGCCAATAATCTGCTGCTGTTTACCTGCAGATGTTACAGGAACCCGACATGTCTGGACAACCTTTCATGTCGGAGTCAGGGAGTAAGAGGGTAGGGAGGAAGGAAGTATGAGTGGAGGAAGGAAAAACAAAGTGAGGAAAGTCGTACCTTGAACCTTGAGCCCGGCGTAAACGTTGCCTCTTCTCTCCAAACCTGTTTCACCTGTTAGAACTGTTCCACCCTCCTCTTACCTCTGTCCCAATAATAAATCCTCACTTTGGTTCCTGTTGCTTTACCTCACATAAAACTGACCTCTGTCGGCAGAGAGAGCAGAGAAATCCTCAGCCCTTTGTTTCTCCTGCATTCATCGTGTTTAAAGGATCGACATAGGTTAAGGTTGGGCTGAGGCGCTTCTGTCCTGGAAATTCCAAAACAAATCAACATGAGCAGTGATAGGAGGATAGAGAGGGACACGCCTCCTGCCTGGAGCTGCCCAGACACCTTCACACTACAACAGTCATAAATCAGACGGAAATTGATTATTATTATTATTATATATATATAATATATATTATATTATATTATTATTTCAAACGGTTACAATGCACGTTGAACTGTTTTAGGCCGTTTTGCAAAGAAATTGAATGGATATTTTATAACAAATTCTATTCACGCCTTCCAATTCTACAGTGTTAGCACTCATAGTACTATCATTGTAAACCCTCTGTATTTACACAGTACATTCCACAGTGTTAAATATGCAGTTTCAAAGTTCACTGACTCAGATTCAGATTTATTACAACTACAGATTGAGTCGATAGCACCAGAGGAAAGAGTTCATTTAAAACCAATTCTGATCAGAACCAAATACACTCACACACAAATGGACTCTTTAAGTGTTGATTTAACACATAATACATACTGTACTGTGTACTCTGGTTCTCTCTCTCTCTCTGGTAAAGTTCCTCGTCCGTGTACTCTGGTTCTCTCTCTCTCTGGTAAAGTTCCTCGTCCGTGTACTCTGGTTCTCTCTCTCTCTGGTAAAGTTCCTCGTCCGTGTACTCTGGTTCTCTCTCTCTGTGGTAAAGTTCCTCGTCCGTGTACTCTGGTTCTCTCTCTCTCTGTGGTAAAGTTCCTCGTCCGTGTACTCTGGTTCTCTCTCTCTGTGGTAAAGTTCCTCGTCCGTGTACTCTGGTTCTCTCTCTCTCTGGTAAAGTTCCTCGTCCGTGTACTCTGGTTCTCTCTCTCTCTGGTAAAGTTCCTCGTCCGTGTACTCTGGTTCTCTCTCTCTGTGGTAAAGTTCCTCGTCCGTGTACTCTGGTTCTCTCTCTCTCTGGTAAAGTTCCTCGTCCGTGTACTCTGGTTCTCTCTCTCTGTGGTAAAGTTCCTCGTCCGTGTACTCTGGTTCTCTCTCTCTCTGTTAAAGTTCCTCGTCCGTGTACTCTGGTTCTCTCTCTCTCTGGTAAAGTTCCTCGTCCGTGTACTCTGGTTCTCTCTCTCTGTGGTAAAGTTCCTCGTCCGTGTACTCTGGTTCTCTCTCTCTCTGTGGTAAAGTTCCTCGTCCGTGTACTCTGGTTCTCTCTCTCTGTGGTAAAGTTCCTCGTCCGTGTACTCTGGTTCTCTCTCTCTCTGGTAAAGTTCCTCGTCCGTGTACTCTGGTTCTCTCTCTCTCTGGTAAAGTTCCTCGTCCGTGTACTCTGGTTCTCTCTCTCTCTGGTAAAGTTCCTCGTCCGTGTACTCTGGTTCTCTCTCTCTCTGGTAAAGTTCCTCGTCCGTGTACTCTGGTTCTCTCTCTCTGTGGTAAAGTTCCTCGTCCGTGTACTCTGGTTCTCTCTCTCTCTGTGGTAAAGTTCCTCGTCCGTGTACTCTGGTTCTCTCTCTCTGTGGTAAAGTTCCTCGTCCGTGTACTCTGGTTCTCTCTCTCTCTGGTAAAGTTCCTCGTCCGTGTACTCTGGTTCTCTCTCTCTCTGGTAAAGTTCCTCGTCCGTGTACTCTGGTTCTCTCTCTCTGTGGTAAAGTTCCTCGTCCGTGTACTCTGGTTCTCTCTCTCTCTGGTAAAGTTCCTCGTCCGTGTACTCTGGTTCTCTCTCTCTGTGGTAAAGTTCCTCGTCCGTGTACTCTGGTTCTCTCTCTCTCTGGTAAAGTTCCTCGTCCGTGTACTCTGGTTCTCTCTCTCTCTGGTAAAGTTCCTCGTCCGTGTACTCTGGTTCTCTCTCTCTGTGGTAAAGTTCCTCGTCCGTGTACTCTGGTTCTCTCTCTCTCTGGTAAAGTTCCTCGTCCGTGTACTCTGGTTCTCTCTCTCTCTGTGGTAAAGTTCCTCGTCCGTGTACTCTGGTTCTCTCTCTCTGTGGTAAAGTTCCTCGTCCGTGTACTCTGGTTCTCTCTCTCTCTGGTAAAGTTCCTCGTCCGTGTACTCTGGTTCTCTCTCTCTCTGGTAAAGTTCCTCGTCCGTGTACTCTGGTTCTCTCTCTCTGTGGTAAAGTTCCTCGTCCGTGTACTCTGGTTCTCTCTCTCTCTGGTAAAGTTCCTCGTCCGTGTACTCTGGTTCTCTCTCTCTGTGGTAAAGTTCCTCGTCCGTGTACTCTGGTTCTCTCTCTCTCTGTTAAAGTTCCTCGTCCGTGTACTCTGGTTCTCTCTCTCTCTGGTAAAGTTCCTCGTCCGTGTACTCTGGTTCTCTCTCTCTGTGGTAAAGTTCCTCGTCCGTGTACTCTGGTTCTCTCTCTCTGTGGTAAAGTTCCTCGTCCGTGTACTCTGGTTCTCTCTCTCTCTGGTAAAGTTCCTCGTCTGTGTACTCTGGTTCTCTCTCTGTGGTAAAGTACCTCATCTGTGTACTCTGGTTCTCTCTCTGTGGTAAAGTACCTCGTCTGTGTACTCTGGTTCTCTCTCTGTGGTAAAGTACCTCGTCTGTGTACTCTGGTTCTCTCTCTCTCTGGTAAAGTTCCTCGTCTGTGTACTCTGGTTCTCTCTCTGTGGTAAAGTACCTCATCTGTGTACTCTGGTTCTCTCTCTGTGGTAAAGTACCTCGTCTGTGTACTCTGGTTCTCTCTCTGTGGTAAAGTACCTCGTCTGTGTACTCTGGTTCTCTCTCTCTCTGGTAAAGTTCATCGTCTGTGTACTTTGGTTCACTCTCTGTGGTAAAGTACCTCATCTGTGTACTCTGGTTCTCTCTCTCTGGTAGGTTCCTCGTCTGTGTACTCTGGTTCTCTCTCTGGTAAAGTTCCTCGTCTGTGTACTCTGGTTCTCTCTCTCTGGTAAAGTTCCTTGTCTGTGTACTCTGGTTCTCTCTCTCTGGTATAGTTCCTCGTCTGTGTACTCTGGTTCTCTCTGTGGTAAAGTTCCTCGTCTGTGTACTCTGGTTCTCTCTCTCTGGTAAAGTTCCTCGTCCGTGTACTCTGGTTCTCTCTCTCTGGTAAAGTCCCTTGTCTGTGTACTCTGGTTCTCTCTCTCTGGTATAGTTCCTCGTCTGTGTACTCTGGTTCTCTCTGTGGTAAAGTTCCTCGTCTGTGTACTCTGGTTCTCTCTCTCTGGTAAAGTTCCTCGTCTGTGCACTCTGGTTCTCTCTCTCTGTGGTAAGGTTCCTCGTCTGTGTACTCTGGTTCTCTCTCTCTGTGGTAAGGTTCCTCGTCTGTGTACTCTGGTTCTCTCTCTGGTAAAGTTCCTCGTCTGTGTACTCTGGTTCTCTCTCTCTGGTGAAGTTCCTCGTCTGTGTACTCTGGTTCTCTCTCTGTGATAAAGTTCCTCGTCTGTGTACTCTGGTTCTCTCTCTGTGGTAAAGTTCCTCGTCTGTGTACTCTGGTTCTCTCTCTCTCTGGTAAAGTTCCTCGTCTGTGCACTCTGGTTCTCTCTCTCTGTGGTAAAGTTCCTCGTCTGTGTACTCTGGTTCTCTCTGTGATAAAGTTCCTCATCTGTGTACACTGGTTCTCACTCTCTCTGATAAAGTTCCTTGTCTGTGTACTCTGGTTCTCACTCTCTCTGATAAAGTTCTTCGTCTGTGTACTCTGGTTCACTCTCTTTGATAAAGTTCCTCATCTGTGTACTCTGGTTCTCTGTCTGGTAAAGTTCCTCGTCTGTGTACTCTGGTTCTCTCTGTGGTAAATTTCCTCGTCTGTGTACTCTGGTTCTCTCTCTGGTAAAGTTCCTCGTCTGTGTACTCTGGTTCTCTCTCTTTGATAAAGTTCCTCATCTGTGTACTCTGGTTCTCTCTCTGGTAAAGTTCCTTGTCTGTGTACTCTGGTTCTCTCTCTCTGGTAAAGTTCCTTGTCTGTGTACTCTGGTTCTCTCTCTCTGGTGAAGTTCCTCGTCTGTGTACTCTGGTTCTCTCTCTGTGGTAAAGTTCCTCGTCTGTGTACTCTGGTTCTCTCTCTCTGTGGTAAAGTTCCTCATCTGTGTACTCTGGTTCTCTCTCTGTGATAAAGTTCCTCGTCTGTGTACTCTGGTTCTCTCTCTCTCTCTCTGGTTAAGTTCCTCGTCTGTGTACTCTGGTTCTCTCTCTGTGGTAAAGTTCCTCGTCTGTGCACTCTCGTTCTCTCTCTGTGGTAAAGTTCCTTGTCTGTGTACTCTGGTTCTCTCTCTCTGGTAAAGTTCCTTGTCTGTGTACTCTGGTTCTCTCTCTCTGGTAAAGTTCCTTGTCTGTGTACTCTGGTTCTCTCTCTCTGGTATAGTTACTCGTCTGTGTACTCTGGTTCGCTCTGTCTCTGTGGTAAAGTTCCTCGTCTGTGAACTCTGGCTCTCTCTCTCTGTGGTAAAGTTCTTCGTCTGTGAACTCTGGTTCTCTCTCTGGTAAAGTTCCTTGTCTGTGTACTCTGGTTCTCTCTCTGTGGTAAAGTTCCTTGTCTGTGTACTCTGGTTCTCTCTGTCTCTGTGGTAAAGTTCCTCGTCTGTGAACTCTGGTTCTCTCTCTCCGGTAAAGTTCCTCATCTTTGTACTCTGGTTCTCTCTCTGTGGTAAAGTTCCTCGTCTGTGTACTCTGGTTCTCTCTCTCTGGTAAAGTTCCTCATCTTTGTACTCTGGTTCTCTCTCTGTGGTAAAGTTCCTCGTCTGTGAACTCTGGTTCTCTCTCTCTGGTAAAGTTCCTCGTCTGTGCACTCTGGTTTCTCTCTCTCTGTGGTAAAGTTCCTCGTCTGTGTACTCTGGTTCTCTCTCTCTGGTAAAGTTCCTTGTCTGTGTACTCTGGTTCTCTCTCTCTGGTAAAGTTCCTTGTCTGTGTACTCTGGTTCTCTCTCTCTGGTAAAGTTCCTTGTCTGTGTACTCTGGTTCTCTCTCTCTGGTATAGTTACTCGTCTGTGTACTCTGGTTCGCTCTGTCTCTGTGGTAAAGTTCCTCGTCTGTGTACTCTGGTTCTCTCTCTCTGTGGTAAAGTTCCTTGTCTGTGTACTCTGGTTCTCTCTCTGTGGTAAAGTTCCTCATCTGTGAACTCTGGTTCTCTCTCTCTCTCTCTGGTAAAATTCCTTGTCTGTGTACTCTGGTTCTCTCTCTCTGGTAAAGTTCCTCATCTTTGTACTCTGGTTCTCTCTCTGTGGTAAAGTTCCTCGTCTGTGTACTCTGGTTCTCTCTCTCTCTGGTAAAGTTCCTCGTCTGTGTACTCTGGTTCTCTCTCTGTGGTAAAGTTCCTCGTCTGTGTACTCTGGTTCTCTCTCTCTCTGGTAAAGTTCCTCGTCTGTGTACTCTGGTTCTCTCTGTGTGGTAAAGTTCCTCGTCTGTGTACTCTGGTTCTCTCTCTCTCTGCAGTAAAGGTCCTCGTCTGTGTACTCTGGTTCTCTCTCTCGCTGTGGTAAAGTTCCTTGTCTTTGTACTTGGGTTCTCTCTCTCTCTGTGGTAAAGTTCCTTGTCTGTGTACTCTGGTTTTCTCTCTGTGGTAAAGTTCCTCGTCTGTGTACTCTGGTTCTCTGGTTCTCTCTCTGTGGTAAAGTTCCTCGTCTGTGTACTCTGGTTCTCTCTCTCTCTGGTAAAGTTCCTCGTCTGTGTACTCTGGTTCTCTCTGTGTGGTAAAGTTCCTCGTCTGTGTACTCTGGTTCTCTCTCTCTCTGCAGTAAAGGTCCTCGTCTGTGTACTCTGGTTCTCTCTCTCGCTGTGGTAAAGTTCCTTGTCTTTGTACTTGGGTTCTCTCTCTCTCTGTGGTAAAGTTCCTTGTCTGTGTGTGTTTTACAGGTCATTCAGATGTAGCATCGAGAGATTTTGGAATGATATCCAGACCAAAGGAGTGACTTGGTCAGAATTTACTCTGAAGTAAACTCTGAACATCCATCATCCAGACTAAGATCCTGAATCCTCATTTCCACAGTTGCTTCTGATACATAAAATCCCTGAAAATGCTTAAATATTAATGTTGTTAAGACACACAGACACACCACAGCAGTGACAGTTAATCTGTCTTTGTTTTCATTATTTTTCTCAGTTTAATGTATTCATTCATACTGTAGTGAGGTCATCATTATTATTACTCAAACACTTGTTTCGTAAATCAATTAGAGATGAAACGATGAATCGATGAATTGATTATTAATCGATTACTAAATTAATCGACAACGATTTTGATAATCAATTTATTTGGTTTGAAGATTTTGTCATGATTAAAACAAGATTTCTGATTGTTTTAGCTTCTTAAATGTGAATATTTTCAACACAAAAATCATTAACAGTCAATCATTTTAGTTTGTGGACAAAACAAGACATTTGAGAACATCATCATTTCCAGGTTTGACGAACACCGATCAACATTTTATAAGGTTTTCTGATATTTTATGGACCAAACGATTACTCGAGAAAATAATTGACAGATTAATCGATAGTGAAAATAATCGTTAGTTGCAGCTCTAAAATCAATTGTTGCTTTCACTTCTGTTGGTAACATTTTTGCTGAACTTTATTTTTCACATTCATTTATGCATGGGGGTTTTGCTAGCATAACAATTTAGCTTAGCAGCGAGGGCTTCTCTCTTGTGTTGTGTGTCACATGTTCAGTTCCTCCTCCGCTGGAAGTCTTTGTTCAGGTGTGAAAATCTTAAACATGCAGCGGTGCAAGCTCTGATCAAACTGCTCTAGATCCCACAGTTCTTATATCACACCTCTCTGCAAGTTACCTTTTATATCTAAAATCCTCGACAAGACAGTTTACAGTCAATTATTAGCCTTTCTGGAAGAGCACAATATTCTCGAGGTTTTCCAATCCGCTTTTAAAAGTCTGCACAGTACAGAATCAGCTCTTTTAAGAGTTTTTAATGATATCTTTTTAGTTTCTGACTCTGGTGACTCTGGTGTCATTATTGTGCTTTTAGATCCAACTGCAGCTTTTGACATTAGAGCAGTGGCAGTGGGCATTAGGGGTGCAGCACTGGAGTGGTTCACGTCCTACTTGGCAGCAGGGGTCGCGTTAACCGAATATTTTCCGTCATTGACCGTTTTTTTTTAAACAGTGACGGAAAAAAACTATGTTGATAAAAGAGGTGAAAAAAGAGGGATAGATGCAGATGAAGGACAAACTCAGCCCTTGGCCTCAGCGGCAGTAAGGAGGTTAGGCGAGTTCAGTGGGAGCGGGAGTTCTCCTGGCTGAGGAGGGCGGATAGAAAAATGTTGTGCGACAAAATAAAGATTCCCATCGGAGAATCTGAGCATAATTTCTGACCTGGACACCGTACTCAATGCATCATGCTATCCTTGTAGTGCTGACAGCGTGTTAAAGAGCTATGGACAGGAGGCTTTGGAGCGCGTCTGTGACCGGTGCATGTTGCGGGATTTCCTACCACGCGCAACTACGCGCAAGCAGGCACACGATTTAAGTCCATGTGCAATTGAATATGTCATTATTATCATTTAAAGTCAGTCAGTCAGTCATCATCTACCGCTTTATCCTCCACCAGAGGGTCGCGGGGGGTGCTGTGCCAATCTCAGCTACATCGGGCGATAGGCGGGGTACACCCTGGACAGTTCGCCAGTCCATCGCAGGGCCACACACAGATAGAGACAAACAACCATTCACTCTCACACTCACTCCTATGGTCAATTTAGAGTGTCCAATTTACCTATCCCCACATTGCATGTTTTTGGACTGTGGGAGGAAGCCGGAGAACCCGGGTCTTCCCGTGTGGCCCCATCATTTAAAGTGACCGGTAAAAATTGATTATGACGGGATTTTTATAACCCTGTGAGTCAAAATGACAGACAACGAAAAAGTCTAGCGCCAACCTCTGCTTGGCAGATGGTACTTTCTTTGTCAGCCTTGGTGACTCTGTATCCGCCTATGTGGTTCCTCAGGGCACAGTTTTAGGCCCCCTTCTCTCTCTATCTGCCCCCACTCTCTATATTTAGGTGGCATGGTATTTCATTCCACTGTAATGCAGATGATGTCAGCTATACATGCCTCTCAGAAGAAAGTTCACTAATTCCATTCAGCCTTTTCTTAGGTGTCTGGATGACATAAAGGCCTGGATGGCTTTTAACCTTTAAATATATCGAGCCAACCATCACAAACCTGGAAGTTCAAATGGATTCTAATTTTAAGTATGACAGTCAGATCACGGAAGAAAAAATGAAGCCAGTTCTTCCATCGCTTGTCTAAAGACGTTGCAAAACAATGCAGCGCGTCTTTTAACTGGCACTCGTAAATATGAGCACATTTCCCCCATTTCAGCTTCACTCCACTGACTGCCCGTACATTTTAGCCTTTGCTGTTGAGGCCTGGAGCGATGGAATGATCTGCCACTGCACATCACACAGGCCTCTGTTTTTAAATCTCTGTTTTCATTGGCCTTTGACACTGTCTAAGTTGTTATTTCCATTTTAATTTTCTTTTATTCATTTTATTTGATCTGTTTTTATTGTGGGTTTTTATCCATGTTTTTATGTCTTTTAGATTAATCTTATCACCTTTGTGAGCTGCCATGCCTTTTCTTTATTGTGTCTTCTGCACTTTGGTTCACTGTGGTTGTTTTAAAGTGCTTAACAAATAAAGTTGGATTGGATTGGACTGTGTATTAGTGGCGCTGTAGAGTTTCCACTGTTCATACACCAGACAGGCTCCAACATGCAACTGAGAGGACTCATGGAGTTAAATGTTTCTTGACAGGTGCCCCCACTCTGCACTGGCCCCAGTGTGGCTGCAGCTGCTGCACCGCCAACAGTTACGCCACTGGTCTAATGTTTGACCACCAACTGACTTTGGACATTTTCTAAAGCAGTTTTAGCCACAGGACAGTACAGTCTCTGAGACATATGGTCTTCCTGAGAAGACATGGAAGAGAAGCACAACGGTTTAACCAGAGTGTCAGATGTCACCGTGGTTTGGTGTCAGTTGCGAAATGATTCAGCTCTATAAGCAGGCACTAATAGGTGTGAGAATAAGTACGAAATTAGAGGTGAAAATCACAGCTGTAGTAAATGCAGAATACCCTAAGATGTAGAATTATCTTCATTATTAACACCAGGTTGTGTGGTTGTGGGTATGTTTACTTTTATATTTGTCTGTTATATATCTAACAGACTGATTTCTTATCATCAGGGTTTTGGTCTGCAAACAGATTCTCCCTGAGAAAGAGCAGCGTCTTCTTCCAGGCATCCTCCTGAGCATGAGAATGTGCTACAGTCTCTCCACCCCAAAGAACCATAGCTGTGAAAAGAGTAAGAAACAAAAGCAACATTAAAACAGCGCTGACTCTGTCTCCATCTACAGAATTACCAGCGTCAAAGTCAACCTACATTTTTCACGAGTGCCAGGTGACACAAAGTTGCTGACTCGGATGTGTGGCATGTACGGAGTGTCGATCAGGTGACCAGTGTTAGGGTAAGAAAGGACAGTCAGCTGGTGGCTGTTTCCCGCTTGCTCCATCATCTCCTTCATCTGGAAGAGACGGTAAAACAGAGAACATGCAGTATATGTCAACATCTACTTCAGAAGATGAAGAAGAAGAAGAAGAAGAGTTTGCAATAGAAATATATAAAATGGATATTTAAATCTTAAATACATCACAGACATAATTTGTTTTCTTCCGGCTTCTTCTTCTCCATATTTCATTTAAATATAAGTATTGGTCGATTTGGAATTTCATAAAAGACTTGATTCAGATTCATCCTGCTCTCTAACATGATCATGTACAGGTCAGTTAACTCACATCCATTGCAGACTCGTAGGCAGGCCAGTTCTGATCGTCCTCACCTACAACCAGCAGCAGAGGACACTGCAGTCGTCCCACCTGCTCAGAGACAAACAGCAGCAGCAACATTTCACTTTTCTTCCCCTGCTGCAGATTCTAAGCGAACATCACCGCAAACAATCAGCTTCTGGTGTTTATTCACCAGACAGATGATAAATTAGCAGGTTTACTTTCAAAATGCAATATATTACATAACATTTGTTACTAAAAAATGTAATAATGTTACGTCCTTTGTAAAGTAATGCATCACACTACTTTTGCGTTACTTTCATCAAAACAGCTGCTGGAGTGAATTTTAGTTATTTAGTTAATATTTTATTTACCAGCAAAACCAGCTGTAAGACTAGTGCTGTCAAACCATTCAAATATTTAATCGCGATTAATCGCATTAATGTCATAGTTAACTCGCAATTAATTGCACATTTGTATCTATTCTAAATGTCCCTTGATTTCTTTTTGTCCCATTATTTTTTCTCATTTTACTGCTCTTATCAACATAGAACATACTGTCTTTATTGAGACAATATCTCTGTCACCTGCATATTGTGAGTTCTTCCTCTTATTGTGAGAGCCGCACAATAATAAGAGAGGCTGTGTATCACCTGCAGTGTGTGAATAAAGTGACGCTCTTCAACGCAGACGCAGTCCCGTGGTTTAATGTGTTGCTACCGCAACGAGCTAATCTGAGCTAAAGGAGCTAGCGGTCTTCGGTGGTCTCCTTACTACAGTTCGGGTTCTGCCAGCTTGGTTGGTAACACTGCAGACATCATGACTTGGATGTGGGGAGGGCGTGGAAAAAAATTGACGCCCTTAAAATGGGTTTGCGTTAACGCCGTTAATAACGCGTATAACTGACAGCACGAGTAAGAACCATACAACACAACAGAACATCATCCTCAGTGTATCATCATTCTGTCAGTGTTAGATCATATGATATATTCAACGTCTGTTCACCTCACATTAATATCATCTGAAACCAGCTCTCTCTGCGCTTTAGTACTAGACTTTCTTCCGTGTCATCGTCATTAATTAACTAATAATAATAATAATTAATAATAATTAAATTTATCTGAGAATCCAAATCTAAAGTAAAATTACAGTGCTGTTTGGGGGCATTTTAATCCCAAACTCTGAGCATAATCTGGTCAGAATGAGGTTATCCAGGACGCAGGTCGTACTGAACGTTGTCCACATGTGAGGGATGTTCATGTTGTGAAACAGTGTGACTCACGTCCACTTTAAATGACGGGTCAGTCGGGATTGGCAGCAGCAGATCTCGCAGGATCGACTGGTTCTCCTCGTTGAGGCGTTTCTTCTTGCCATTTCTGATTTGACCATCAAAAAAAGAAGAAGAAAAACATACTTTATCTTTGACTTGTAGGAAATGACTCACAGTGCAACATGTGGCACTCTGCAGTAGTTTACCTGTCAGTATACCTCCACTGACCATCAGTTTCAACGATAGAATATTCTAGAGGCCAAAAACATATTTTGAGAAGCCACTTTGACCTTTGGCCAATAACTTCCAAAGAATTCATCTGCGAGTCCAATAAAACTTATGTAGCTAACTTCAGTATTTATAAAACTACTCTGACTCTGCTGCAGCCTATACAGTACCAATACAGTACCAATACAGTACCAATACAGTACCAATAGAACAGCAGAGCAGGCGTGCATCAATAAGCGGTTGTGTCAATGACTCAGCAGCAGAAACTTTTAGATAAACTCTGATGACAAAAGTAGAGCAGACAGTAACATGTACAGCAAAGGATTTTCCATTAAATATTAATTTAATATATTTAATATAAATTTTACTTTTTACTACTGCTTAGAGAGTGTCGTCTTTCAACCTGAAGGTTGTGGGTTTGATTCCCGGTCCACATGCCGATGTGTCCTTGGGCAAGACACTTAACTCCACGTTGCTCCCGACAGCTGTGCCGGCAGCTTGTGAATAACTATGAAAGATGAGTGATAGAAAATGTGCTGCACATAGATGCACTGTATGAAAGTGTGAGTGAATGGGTGAATGGGTGAATGGCAGACCTGTAGTGTACAGCAGCTTTGAGCACGTTTACCATCATGCCTCAGGACACAGCTGTCTGGAACCTGTTTACACTGATGTGAGGGTTTCTACCTCAATGTTGTTGTACTTTGTAACGATAATTAAAGATATTTTATTCTATTCAGAAACATGAAGATCACTCAGAAAAGAAAAAACAATCAGATCAACTTACTCTGCGAAGAAAGCCATTATTTCCTTCAAAGATCCACCAACTGGCTGCACATGAGACCCACTGACACACACCACACACCTGGGCTGCAGACACACACAGACACACACAGACACACACAGACACTCTCAGACACTGTGTCCATTCTTTCAAACTTGAGTCCATCATTTGTTTTTGAAATACAATTTACTGTCATTGTATTTAAATTGTAAATCCGCCTCTTTTCTGAGATGTGTTCTTCTTTTTGATAAAAACACATGAACACACAGAGCACTGTGAGGACAGCTGTCTGTCTGTCAGTCACTGAAGCTGTCCTCACAGTGTCACAGACACTACAGAGACAGACAGACAGACAGACAGACAGAGACACAAGCCGTGTAACACCCTACGACGTGTGGATTCGTTGCTGTCCCAATTCAAACGGTCTACGTCGACTCGTTCGTATGCGAGCGACGTGAGCGTGATCGGGAAGGACAGGTCTGGTGTGTCCTTCTCAGCCGACCGTATCCCATAATTCTGTGCGTGCCACCGGCAAATCTTTTCCAATACAACATGGCGGAGCGACGTGTTGCAGCTGGGAGCAGCAAATTTGTTTTGAAATGTAAGTATATTATATATATATTATATATATATACATAAATATTAGTATTAGTATATATTAGTAGTATATATTAATATTAAATACAACTTTTTCACTTACGATACGATACCAATATTACAGCCTTAAATATTGGCCGATACCGATATCGCATGGTGCTAACGGCTAGCTTAGCCTCTGATTTCAGAGGTTAAAGAAACATGTTTAACCTCTGAAATAGCAATAGCACACACACACACACACACACACTGTTGTTGTGATCATGTGATCGACGTGCATCCAACACGCAGAGCCCACATGATCACAACGGGCGCTGCTGGATAGAAGACCTGGAGCGGAATGGACTGGAGATTTTAGAGGCAGTCCGATGTAATCCGATCAATATCGGATTGGGACATCCCTAAATATTGCAATAGCATTTCCTAAAAGATAAGCGTAATGTTATGCCTATAACGATCATTTTAACTAACTGAAAGGGGGCAGCACCTGTGCTAAAACTGCTGATACATCTTTTGTCTCTGAATAGAACAGTTTTGGAAAGAATGAACCTGCAGGAAAATGTTACTTCCGTGCAGGCGCACAAAAAAGGGACAACTTAAAAAAGAAATGAAGTACAGATATAGTATGTAGTATGTATATATTAGTTTGATAAGTCTGTTCAGACGCACAGAGAGACAGACAGACACACAGAGAGACAGACAGACACACAGAGAGACAGACAGACACATCTCACAAACAATAAACCTACATCAGTGACTGATGATTAGAGCAAAAATAAATCTAATACTAGAAAAAAAGTGGAAATTAAAAAGATAAATAAAGAAAAATAAAATCTGTGATTACATTACATTAAACAGTCTTGGTACCATTTTAATGTGATTATTTTTACTTACTGTTTAATATCACTACAATCCACATTCATGAGAGGTCAGATTATACAGTATTATGTTATTTCCTCAATCTCAGGCTGAGAGTGTGTGAGAAACACTGATTAGCATTCAGATTTGACGACTTGAGCTCTGTTCTGTAGGAGAAACTGCAAAAGTCAGAGACTCTGCCACTGAGCAAACCTACAGAAAGAAACGATGAGATTTGAATAGTGCTTCAGATGCATCTCACCTTGATCACTTCAGAGTAGATGGCCATTTTGAGGGTGACAGTGCTACCAAGCGACAGTCCCAGCATTGCAATCCTGCTGCCAATGACCTGAGGATGCTGCAGCAGGACAGTGTAGGCGCGCTGCAGCAGGAAAACACAGAGGCACGAGCAGAACGATGGCTGAACAAAGTGAACCTGAAACCCTGGTTTATCAGTATGAATCAGGCTGTGACTCTAACTTCAAGTTACACCTGAAAACAAACAGTTAAATCAAAGAGATTCTTGCTACAGCACCTCAATGTTTTTCTTCTTTAATAGGTTTGCCCACACTTTGTTTTTTATTTGCTTGTACATTGTAAGTGAGCTATTAAGATATTGAAGAATATACAGATATCACACCCAGAATTAACTATGCAAATGTATTAAAAGTATGTCTGTTTATTTTTCCATTAGTTTAAACAAACACGTTTGTGTACAGCAAAGGATTTGCCATTAAATATTAAGTATTATTCATTCAAAATTCAAGTCTATCTGATTCTATACTTTTTATACTTTTTTTACTACTGCTTACATTGTGCTACTCCCATACGACCATATTATTGGGAACACTCATCAGGTTTACCTCAAAGTACTCGTTCTCCACCAACTTCCCCGTTTCCATGGTGATTTTTGCAGTGATGTAGTCAAGAGTCAGAGCAGCAAAACCATGGGATGCCAGCAGAGCTGCTCGGTACTCTACCAACCCCCCTGCACCCCCCCACAGGTCCAAGACAGCCGGGAACGGTCCAGGTCCTTTAGTAGAGTCAAAACACAAAACAGAGCTCTGCTGAAGTTGATCTGAACCCAGAACTCACCAAACATCAACAGACGGTTGCAGAGTGCTGTGCTGTGACTTTGATGTGAGGACTCTACACTGGTCCTACCTGGGGGCAGGAAGAGGGTTGCAGTGAGTCCACCCTCTGTGATGGGGATCCTGCTCACACCAGGTGCTGTGAACCAGCGTTCCACCACCACACTGGACAGCGGCACCTGATCCATAAACCCCACAGTCTGATGACACGGGTACACTGAGATTGTGACCTCCATGGGAGTCTGGGTATTACTGTTCCTGAGCCTGAAGGATGATGGGAGAGTCAGCTCTGACACGGACAACTGACTCAGAAGTCCACTATTTTTCCCTGGTTGTCGTACCTGAGTCCTGGTTTGCTGCCTGAAACTGGTCTGAGGCTCCACAGCAGACCCATTGGTTCAACCCCAGAATATGTCCCGCCCAGACTAAGATCCTCTGAAACTGTGAAGATTTTATATAAAAGAAAGCCAAAAGAATAATTATAATAATTACATAAATAAATACAAATTCTAAAATCTCCAGACGTCTGTGTGGACAACACACCGTTTACATTCCCGGAGGCATCAGCAGTGTAGAGACCAAACGCCTCCCAGCTGTGGCCGTCTCTACACTTGTAGAGGGCGTGGACAGTCAGCTTGAAAGACGGTGGAGCGTTCTGGACCAGGACAGAGAACTTCTCATCCACGAGTCCCCTGGACGGCTGGACCGACAGCCTCACGTGTGTCATCCTGAAACGGTCAGATCTGATGGAAAAACCGGAGACAAAAGAAAGATCCAAAACATTTTTAGTAGTACGAAAAACTGTGTTCAAATATGACATTCAATTCAGATATGAAATGTTTAAACTCCATTCATCCATTTTCTCATCATCTTTACTGTTTTCAAACCTCTTTTGAATGTGAGGCCACAAGCAAGTAATGCTTGTGCCATCACCAAGTAAATGGTAAGCACCAAGTAAGCAAGTATGTACTTGCTTACTTGGGAAGTATATACTTGAGAAGTACGCTGGGAGTATATACTTGCCAAGTACAGGAGTACACAAGTATGTGGCTGTTTCTCAATACTCAAGTAAGCCAGTATGTATGTATTGTTCTGCTGTTTGAATGGTGGCTGGCGCCAAGTGCTGCAGCCTCATTACTGCCACCTACAGTGTTGATAAATGAACATATGAAATACTTTTAATAAATGCATATATATTGTTATTATTTTCACATTTTAAATATTTAACTTCATTTATTAATTCATTTCTATTAAAATATACAATACAATGATACTACAATAGATATTACAGCATTGTATTGTATGTACTGTATTGTAAACGTGCAACTTTCCTCTCCTTTTACCAAGTGCAATATATAAAATAACATCCATCCACTCTGCTGTACAATGTACTGTATGCACTATCATATACTGCATATATCCCTTACTGGCTCCCACTGTAAATACTTGAAATACTTCTTTACATATCCTTCTAATTTTTATCGAAGGTATTGGTGCACGGTTTTGTTGTTTCTTCTTTTATTCTTTTATCTCTTCACTTGCACTACTAGAGCTGTCCTTTAATCTCGTTGTACACTGTATAATGACAATAAAGGTGATTCTGATTGTAGAGTAGTATATATATATATGTATGTATATATACTGTATATGTACTACTCTATAAATATATAACTTGTACAAATATACACTACTCTACATATCAAATATTTACATATTATATTTAAATACAGATACAATGACCGTGCGATTTTAATATAAATCTAAAATTCAAACTGTCAAAACGTTTCCATTAAAAACAAAATAACACGTCAACAACAAATCTATGGATCACACCGAGCATCTAATGACAGCGACGTCTGAGCCAGCGGATCATTCATCAGGACAGGCCGAGGTAACGCTGCTCTGTGCCGGGCACAGTGAGCGCCGAGCGTCCGCAGAGGCGGAGCTTATCACCTCCGACAAACTATAAATACGTCATATCTTCATACACAAACCACATGTTTGAATTCTAAATGACTCATTTCTCGCCTCAAATGATGTTAAAACTTTGTTCCGGGACTCAGATTTATATTTATATTATCTGCTGCTACGCTCCGCCGAAATGTATTCTGGGATACATGGCCATCGCAAGTACGCTTAAGTCACCTCCGATGCATACTTGGTAAAAATGGGCGGAGCGAGAACACTTCCGGGTTTGAGAACCGTCCTCGCTGTTCGCTTACTTGAGAATTGGAACAGCACTTGGACTGAGGCTGATGACGTTTTCACAAGTACAGGAGTACGCGAGTACACACAAGTACACACAAGTACGCACAAGTATGGATATTGAGAAACGGCCCAGTTCTCCCACACACATCACTTTTCATGAATAAATTCATTGTTTTAACCATTGTTCCTTCTTACAGTGCTGCTAGTGTTTAAGTATTCATAAAATACACATACAGCACTCAACCGAGTATGATGAGAAACTCTTCAAATTAAAATGATTTATTCATTATTTATAAACCACGATCAAGTCTCTTTTTATGTATAATACCTCCGCAGAGGAAAAGACATTCAGATGTGAAGGGCAGTGTAAGGCCTTAATGTAACACTTATCGATAGGTATTATCGATCACAATACCTGGCAAGTGTATTTCAACGTCATGGTTTCCCACACTTGATAAGGGAAGAAAATAGACCAGACTCAGGATTTCACTCTCTTTCTTGAGTTTATTGACCAGTAACGAAGTGGTGGTCGTTGTAGGTGAAAAACCTTTAAACATACAAAATAAAACAATTTCATTAAATAAATAAAGTTCTATTGAAGTACAGTATTTAAATAAACAATTCAAATGAATATTCCCACATTTAATTCAAACATTTAAATTAGGCAAATACTGTATAAATAAATTAAATAAACTAGTTCCACTTTTTAGAACCATTGCCCTTAATCAACCTGACATTTTATATTTTAACCAAGATTATTTAACATATTTATCATGACATTTTCAATTACCATTAACCGAAATTAAAACAATCCAGGCGATTTTAATATAAACATAATTATTTCTTTTTTATACAAACAATAGGCGCACAGCGCATCAACATCAGTCCATCTCTGTCCGGAAAAGAGCTGCGAGCTTACCGGTAGCCTCCTTGATCCTTTCTGCTTCCATGCGTGTTTTACTCCTGTGGTTATTCAGCTTTCGTTTCTTCTGCTGCCGTTTGTTGCGTTGCAAGCTACTGACTGAATGCTCACTCCTTATTTTGTTCCGGGGTTTCTGCCGTGCGTTCCTAATGAGTGCGATTGTGATCACCTGTTGATGCGCTGCGGAGCCGTGCGCTCGCTGTTGCGCGCATGCAGTTGCGAGCCCGTCGTCACATGCACCCGCTCGTAGGCAATACCCGGCAGATCGGCGAAACAATACCTTTAGCTGTTCTCTCTTGACATATATTTGTCATTTCTTCAACATCAACATTTCCTCACAAGCACTTTCTGCACATCTGAGTTGAGCCTGAGGCTCCTTCCAACATGTAACAAAGCCAGTTTTTAAACTTCCAAAAATATACCACCATAGTTCTGTCTCCAAGGAGACATTATCTTCACTATTCAACTATTTGCCCAAACAATCTATAACAATTGTGTTAGTTGACTGCGTGAACATGTTTGAGACACTGGCATGGCTTCTGATTTATGATAACCAGAGACTTTAGAACCAGAATATCATCAGCATAAAGAAACTATTTATGTTCCCTGCCGGGTGAAGGCGCAGCGAGTTCACATGTCCTTTATTCTTGACTCTGCTCTAATCAATGTGGCTAATAGTTCTAAGAAAATTGTGAACAATAGTGGGCTTAGGCTGCACCCCTGTCTAGTTGACCTGGTAACACTGAACAACTGAGATATTATCCTGTTAGTTAAGAGCACACGACTCTTATCAATCTGCAAAAAGCATCACCAAACCCAAATAAAAAAGCCCCTTCCACCCTGGATCAAAAGCTTTTTCATCGTTCTATTCATCCAAACGAAGTGAAACAGTCTCCTCATGTTTTATTAAACCCACTTGATCCTTGTGAATGACGTTAGGTCAAATCTTCAGCCTCTGTTATGGGAGTATCCAGGCGATCCTGCTGCTCTGAGGAAAGCTGTGGTAACTCTACTTTGTGGAAGAAAGAGTTCAGTTCTTCTTCTTCATCAGCTGAACATGTGGATACATACAGAATGATATACATATATACATATATACACATGTATATATGTATATGTATTTCTGAAAGAACGTTCAGTTCTTCTTCATCAGCTGAACATGTTGATACATACAGAATTATATACATATATACACATGTATATATGTATATGCATATGTATTTCTGAAAGAACGTTCAGTTCTTCTTCATCAGCTGAACATGTGGATACATACAGAATGATATACATATATACACATGTATATATGTATATGCATATGTATTTCTGAAAGAACGTTCAGTTCTTCTTCATCAGCTGAACATGTTGATACATACAGAAATATATACATGTATATATGTATATGTATTTCTGAAAGAACGTTCAGTTCTTCTTCATCAGCTGAACATGTTGATACATACAGAATTATATACATATATACACATGTATATATGTATATGCATATGTATTTCTGAAAGAACGTTCAGTTCTTCTTCATCAGCTGAACATGTTGATACATACAGAAATATATACATGTATATATGTATATGTATTTCTGAAAGAACGTTCAGTTCTTCTTCATCAGCTGAACATGTTGATACATACAGAATTATATACATATATACACATGTATATATGTATATGCATATGTATTTCTGAAAGAACGTTCAGTTCTTCTTCATCAGCTGAACATGTTGATACATACAGAAATATATACATATATACACATGTATTCAGGGATGGGCAGTATTTCTAATACATGTATTTAAAATACAAAATACTATTTTGTAATTTGTATTTTATTGAGATGATGAAAATGCCTTCCTATTTTGTTTCAAAATACTTCAGTGTTGTGTATTTTTGTATTTTCTACTGTAATACTGTAAAATACTTTCTGCTATGGGCATGCACATGATTGCACTCACAACACAAAACGTACAGTGCTGCAGATTGAGTCAGTACTTGGTACTTTGTCCTTACCTGTCAGAAGTTGTTTCAAAGCAAGGTGAGCAACCAAATTGACCTAGTTTATTTTAGTAACACATTTATTCTCAACCATGAATCACTCTTTTTATGGCATGTTCCTGTTCAGTGTAATTATAGGTGTTCTTTGTAAGGCTAACTAACTCGCTGTGTTAGTTTCACTCTCTTTGATTTTGCCAGTGAACATTCAAAGAATCACGTTTTTAAAGTTATTGTTGTAACACGGTTTCTGTTTGTCTCATGTAGCCTATAGCCTACATAGGAGTTGTGTACGTCATTGTCAATATGTGGTTAGGGTTAGGGACACTGGATGAAATCCACGCCGAATATGGGCTGTCCCAGGAACGTGTTGTTGCTACAGTAACAGACAATGGGTCCAATTTCATCAAAGCATTTAAAGAATTGAATATTTCAGCAGTGTGTGTGGATGAGCAGAGTCAAAACGATGGAGAAGATCTCTCATTTATCGCAATAGACTCTTCAGACTCTGAGGAAAATGAGACTGGCATTATTTTACCAACTCATTTGCGATGCGGGTGCCATACTCTAAGTCTGGTTGCGACAATTGATGCAAAAAAGGCCATGAAAGAACACTCTAGCTTGTCGTGTCTTAACAACTCTACAATGGGAAAATGTTCTGCACTGTGGAACTGTGTCTGCAGTATTGAAATTCAGGTTAATTACACCTTGTGCGAAGCATTGGAACTCTCTATAGGACAGCCTTCATCAGCTCTGCAGCATCCGCGAGACACTCCATGATCTCATGACAAAGTTAAACCTGCCATTGTTTAAGGATGCAGAGATGGAGTACATTGAAGACCAAAGTCCTGAAACCCCTTGCGCAGGCAATTGATCGATTGCAGAGCCAGTCACCGTGATATTACGCAGAATTAAGTCCAACCTTATTTGCAATAGAGGCTAAGCTTGAAGCTCTGTGTGCCAACAACCTCCGTTACTGTTTGCACCTTCTGCATGCCATAGTGGATGGTTTCCAGCGGAGATTTGGTGCCTTTCTAGATCTTCGACCAGAAGTAAACGAAGCGATCCTGGCAAGTTTGACCCATCCGTACTTTAATATGCGCTGGCTGCCTCCACATATGGCAAGTAAAAACCAATGAATCCAAGAACTGATGCTTCAGGCTGCCACTGATCTTGAGCTTGTGACTGAGAGTGAGGCTTCGAACGCAACTTCTACGGTAGAGGAAGAGGATGACTTCTTCATCTTCACAGAAGACGTAAAGGTTTTCCAGAAGTCTATTCATAGCAAGGCTGAGCTAGAGTCACTTCACTTTTGGAGGACCAAAGGAAGGACTTGCCATCCTTGGACCAGTATCCCCTCATCAAAAACCTTTTTGTAAGGTTCAATACCATCATTCCGTCCTCAGCTCCAGTAGAGCCTTTGTTTTCCATTGCTGGACTGATTAACAGATTAATCTGAATGCAAGTCTCTTTGAGAAGTTAGTTGTGCTTAAAGGCATTAACTGAGGAGACACCACTAGGTTATACACACTGCTTTGCACATGATTAGATCACACTTGAGTTTACCCTTTTCCTTTCTTTTTTCTGTTTTACAGTATTAATGTGACAACCTGTTTTTTTAGTTTTTACTTTTTACTTTTTTGTTGTGCATTGTGATGAAACTCACCAAGTGTGGTAGTGGTGGTGTTTATGCTTCCTACTGTAGTTTAAATTTCAAAATAAATCATCCATTTGTATTGTCTTTGAGTTATTGTCACTGATTCATAGTGGGCTGTAATACAACAATAGGGTAAGGGCAGAAGTTTATATTGGGATGTCTAACATGAGGGGTCAGCATATCTAATCTGTAGACTGAGATTATGGAAGGAGTCTCTTGCTTTCAGATGTTTTTCCAGATACTGTGCACAAGTGAAGGGAGAGACGAAAAAGGCTTTTAGAAAGAAGTATTTTGTAGTATTTTGAAAATACAAAAATACAGTATTTTATTTTGATACATGTTTGGCTGCTGTATTTTGTAGCTTATTTTGATACATTTTTAAGGTGGGTATTTTGTATTTTATTTGGAAATACATTTTGATGTATTTGTGCCCATCCCTGCATGTATGTATATATGTATACGCGTATGTATTTCTGGAAGAACGTTCAGTTCTTCCTCATCAGCTGAACATGTTGATGCATACATAAATATAAACATATATATGTACATAGTATGTACATATATATATGTATATATATATGTATAAGGCAACTTCACTTCAACAGCTTCACAGATGTACAATTTTTTTATTTCATATTTCATCACAATGATAATATATAATTTTTTTTAACGGCTAATTTAACATTTTATTACCTCGTGCGCGCTTTGGATAAGCGGAAATAGGACTTTGTATGGGCGATGTATCGTAAAGGAGAGAATATCGGCGCGCACGGGAAAACAAATGAATCCAATGTTGTTGCACCACATTTTGTCGTTTTCGCATGACATACTTTTTCAAATAAGGAATTATTTTACATCCAATATCTTCAATAAGTCACACTTCCATGTTCACTCGCGATCATGTCACGAGATAGTGATTTAAAGATCTTTCTGACTGGACTCGGGTCACGTGACTATGAGCTCAAAGTCCAGCTGGTTCAGGTTTGAATGTGAGAACGTAAATGAAAAGTTTACTTACGGTCAGAGTAGAGTGATTCTGCTGTAAACCTGTCTCGTCACAGTCTGGAGGGTTAGGGTTCGATTCCCTCTTGTGCTGCTGCTGCTGCTGATGATGATCTCTGATCTCTGATCTCGGATCTCTTCTTCTCTCAGTCTTCAGCAGCAACAGCTCGTCTCTCGTGTTGTTTCCTCCCACTGTAACATCACTGTCTGGCCACTAGGTGGTGCTACAGGACATGTCAAATGCGTTGCTCAGACAGGTGGTCGCCGAGGGCAGTGATCAGCAATCGGATCACTGTGCACTGAAGGAGTCGCTTCAGTTGTTCGAGAAGCATCAGACAGGACGGTGTGAGAGGAGGAACCTGTGGGGCGTGTGCTTCTGAGGGGTCGGCATATGAGGCGAATAGAGAGGTGATGAAAAACAGTCTCAGGAGATTATTAATTTAAAGGGAATAATGGAGATGAGTGAGAGAGCACGAGTCAGGATAGTAGTCACGTTCTTAAAGGATATAAGGTTGGACAGTGTGTGTGTGTGTGTGTGTGTGTTGTGAAGGTGGTCTTTTTTCTGGTTCACACTCCAGAGCAGAAGGGGGCGGTAATGCTCCTATAGATGGATGCCAACCGCCGTAAAACAAAAACAAGAAGAAGAAGAAGAAGAAGAAGAAGACCATACCCCTGGTCCTTATAGGTTATTTTCAACAGGCGCTTCGAGGACACCTCACAACACCAGTGTTTCTGTCGTCGACACGTGAACGTGAGTCAAACATGAAATGATGTGTTTTTATATATATTATTACGTGTGTATTTGTAGCTGTGGATAACGAGGTTCGTCTGTGATCTGATGCTTTCAAACACTGACCCTAACCACTGCAGTCATCTCCAACAGCGGCTCATCCGGCACTTTTACCCGGCGTTTGCTGCATGATCGCGGCTGGTTATGTCCGCTTGTTACCCGCTTGTTAGCCACTGACAAGAGCAGCGTCACTTACTTAGTTACCATCAAACCATCATTGTGTTCTGCGCACACAATGTTATTTATGTGGAATATCCAGTATATCAGCTGCTAACTGTGTGCCCTCTGTGTCTGTTATTGTATACATTGTAGTGTAAGATTATTTTGTAAAGCTGTATTTACAAAAATAACTTTGTACACAGCGTTTTATGTGCATGTTCAACATCTTTACTGTTGCTGTATTTTGTAGCAGCTCTACAGCGCCACTCTCAGGTCTCGCATATGTACTACAGCAGTGGCGGCTGGTGAAATGTCAGTTTTTCACATGGGTTATTAGTTAGGTTATATAACCGATAAGACGAGCAGCCTCCCCGGGAATCAGTGGTGAAGTGTCCGCAGGTCTCAGGTCATCACACCGTCATCTGCCCCGTGTTCACGATGTTAGTGTGAATCCACACAGCAGCTCGTTAATACATCGATAATAAGTTTGAAAATAAATGCTAATGAGCGACGAATAAATAACTAAACCGAGCTTTGTTGTAATGTTTTTAAAAATATAAAAGAAAACCCATCATTGTCTTCATTTATTCACATTTCTCGTAAGTATTCGTACGGTTCCCTGACAGCAGCCGTACAGAGACGTCACGTGGCCGCGCTTTGCTGTGCTCGTACACACCTGTGACGTCACTCGGGGAAATAAGACTTTTCTGGGCTTTTTATAGAATATAAACATCAATACGTGCCTGTGTCCATGTCTCCAGGTGTCCTGTGGACACCTTTACACTCTTTTACTATTGTGCTCAATGGGAAAATTGCTTTTTGGGCCGCGTGAGTATTTTTTGTTGCAGTACCACGAGTGGCCACCAAGACAACATTGTCTTCAAGACAGAGGGGGCGGAGCTACATCCAGTTCTTATAATACATCCATGGGCTACTACCACAACACTGTTTTTTCCCTCTGGTACGCCTGCAGGACGTCACACTGGGGGGCGTGGTTAAATCCTCGATTCCACCTTTGCTTTCAGGTCGAGATTGTGACGTTGTTAAACCCTATATGTGTGTAACAAGGTTTGTGTTTGTCCTTCAGAGAACCCGGTGGTCAGGATGGGTCGCTCTTCCAAAGACAAGCGGGACATTTACTACCGTCTAGCCAAAGAGGAGGGCTGGAGAGCAAGGAGCGCTTTTAAACTCCTGCAGCTCGACCAAGAATTTAATCTGTTCACAGGTGAGACCCGGCACACGTCCCTGACACGTCCCTGACACGTCCCTGACACGTCCCAGACACGTGTCTGGGACGTCTCTGGGACGTCTCTGACACGTCCCAGCCCTTTGTACGGTCAACACTGGCTGCGAGAACCTAAAGTCCTGCAGATACACTACATTTAAAAATAGAAATGTGTGGCAGTTGTTCCGTTCATCATAATTCATTCTGACAAATCAAACATTCTGGTTTTCCCGATCATAGGTCATAGGTCATAGGTCAGTTCTTGTCATTATTAACAACAGTCTGTCTTCTGTGGTTCTTACAAATTCCAGTAGTGCAACCCCTGATTAAGGTGAAGCATGCGACACATATGATTTTTGGATTGTATGAGATTTTACATTTTTATCTGTCCAGACCGATACCAATACAGACCGATACCAAAACTGACCGATACCAATACTGACTGATACCAATACTGACTGATATCAAAACTGACCGATACCAGTACTGACCGATACTAAAACTGGTCGATACCAATTCCCATCCCGACCTTTTACTGCTGCCTCCCATCCACCCGTCCTTCTGTCCCTGTCTGTATTCTCCAGCTGTCTTTTATTAAATGTGTGATTAATTAAAAGATTTGCTTGGTCTCTCAGGTGTGAACAGAGCAGTAGATCTGTGTGCAGCCCCCGGCAGCTGGAGCCAGGTCCTCAGCCGCAAACTCAGGTTATAGTTTTAACATATATATATATGCTGTATATTCACATGGGCAGAATGTTTTTTTTTTTTTTTACAATTTCATTTAATTGTTATTCATTAACAAATGCTGCACTTGTTTTTCCATTCAGAGGTCAGGAGGAGACGGCTGAACAGGTGAAGATTGTCGCTGTGGACCTTCAGGCCATGGCTCCTCTGCCAGGAGTCACTCAGATCCAGGGAGACATCACCAAGGTAAAGACAGGGACAGGGACATGGCTGAGGCAGGATTAGAATTATAATCTAATCTCTGTGGGGGTCTCTAATAACTGACATCTAATACACTGTATTAGACACTAAGAGCAGCACTTAGAACTGAACCTTTGTGATCAGATCACACAGGAAGGATGTTAACACCAGGTGTGAACGGGGTCTATCTTCTTCCTCTTAGGTGTCCACAGCTCAGGAGATAATCCGTCATTTTGAGGGTCATCCAGCCGACCTTGTGGTGTGTGATGGAGCTCCAGATGGTTTGATGCTCACTTTCTAACATCTTGACTTTCCTTCGTCTCCTTGTTGTTTAATTGTTCCTCAGGAGATATTCTTGGTTCTGTCTTCACAGTAACTGGCCTCCACGATGTGGATGAGTACATCCAGGCTCAGCTGCTGTTAGCTGTAAGTAGAGAGGTCTGTCTGTCTGTCTGTCTGTCTGTCTGTCTGGATTCACATGCTCTTTGACGTTGTGCTGACAAGTTAAAGAACAGGTGGTGGATTTCCGTCAGCGATGACACTCCTCCAACACTGGTGAACCTCCAGCAGATGGACACTGAGATGGTGACATCCTCTAAGTACCAGGGTGGACCGTTCTGACCCTGCTGCTCTGTACAGGAAGGGTCAGAGCAGACTCCACCTGTCAAGGAGACTTATGCTGTGTTCACAACAGAAGTGATGGACGCCATGGACGGAAGTGGCTGTATTTTGGCCTGTGCAATGACTTTGTATGTAAACTTGTCGTTGCATCGTGTGAACACAGCATTAGGTCTTTTGCAGTGAAGGGAGCAGTCCCTAAGACCTTCTATGACTCTGTCAATCAGTCATCTGTTTTCTGAGCGTCTCAGCTGCAGACAGGAAGAGTTCAGTGTGTGTCTGTGTGTGTATCGGTATCAGTTGATATCGGAATCGGAAATGAGGTGTTGGACAATATCAAACATCCCTAATGTTTACCTTTTTATCGTCTTGTTGTTGATGTTTTTCTATATTGTACATTCACAGATGTGAACATTCATGGTTATTTAATACCTTTATATTGTCATGCTTGTGTTTCAGGCTCTAAATATCACCACGCATGTCCTGAAACCTGGAGGAACGTTTGTGGCCAAAGTGAGTCCATGTTTGAGCAATGCTGCACTTTCTCTGTTAACAAAGCTTCAGCTGTGTCTTAATATAGCAGTATTAAGATGTTGTGTTGCCCAGCAACAGTCCTGCACTTTACACAGGAAGTGATTTGTTTTATATGGCCACAGAGTTACTGCGTTACTGCGTCACTCCAGTCTGTTTACAGACACCAGCAGGTTGGGATGTGACTGACAGCTCAGAGAAGTGACCACGAAGAAGTCTGAAAGAGATTATCTTCTGCCTGCACATGGAGCTGTTAGCAGCAGGGATGTCCCATAATATCGGCCCAGCGATAATATCGGCCCAGCGATAATATCGGCCCGATATTGGCCTATTTATGTAATATCAGTTTGTATCAGTATTGGTTTTTCAGCCGATAATGAAAACCTGATAAAGTATTACTTAGATCTTGCGATACTGAGTGTTTAGTATACATTGTTACGACGTTAAATTGCAGTAAGGATTAGCATGTGGAGGTAATTCAATTGAACAGGAAGTGCCTTTATTTTGACAGTCACATGTTGACATGAAAACTGCAGTGAAAAGGTATTTTACAGCAGTTTATTCAAGACGTGCTCGAGCAAACACATGTTGTAAAGTGAAATGCTCTGTGTTGATGTTGCACTTCAGCAGTGTTGACGACCAGAAGCTGCTTTATACGAGACGTTTGTGTGGGTTAACCAGCGGTGGTGCGTCGGTTACCGTTGCTCGCACACATTTAGGAGCAACTTGGGGTTTTCTGATGTAAACACGAGCATGGTCATTGAAATCCACCAAAGCAGGCTGTTTGAACCCTTGTCTCAGATCTTCAGAGGTAAAGACGTGGTCCTGCTCTACTCTCAGCTGAAGATCTTCTTCAGTGGTGTGACGTGTGCGAAGCCTCGCAGCAGCAGGAACTCCAGCATCGGTGAGTTGACCGGCGACAGATTTGACCTCATTCATGAACCCATGATGTGTGAACTGCTGAAACCCACGCTCTTCCTCTGTGTGTTTGTGTGTGTGTGTGTGTGTGTGTGTGTGTGTGTGTAGAGGCGTTTGTCGTGTGTCAGAATTACTCTCCCCCTGAAGGTTACATCCCCAACATGTCCAACCCTCTGCTGGATCACGCCTATGGTAACTATCAGGCCTTTCTCACATATTATGGTCTGTTTCAGCACGTGATGTGGATTAAGAAAATCATGTTCTCCTCCAGTTTAGTTTGGCGAGGAGCTCTGCTACGGCTCGCTAAACTGCTAACGTAAGCTGTGGCTGCACTCCTTCTTACACAGAAGGCAAATTACTTTTATTAATGGTGTTAGAGATTAAAACATAAAAACATAAACACGCTAAATATGACTCATTAATTAGAATTGGTCTCCCAGTGTTTGATCTCTCGCCTCCATATTCAAATCTGGCAGCAGCTCCTCCAGGAATCTCGCCACGTTCCCGTTCCCGTTGCCTTCCAGAAAGCCGCTGACGTGAACATTGTTGCGTCTGGAGTGATTCTCCACGTCTTCTAATTTGTCCCCTATCTGACATCCGTCTTGCTAGTCGGCGGATTAGCTTGCTCAGTTGCTTCCAAATACTTCACTCGCTTCTCCACGTCGTCCATTCTCGTAATCAGGGATGAGAGTTTAGTATTTCTGCCAGCTCCTCCAACGCTGTACAGATCTCCACTAACCCGTGCCAGGTGACTTAGGTTAACTCTGGTGTGTGTGAGGACACGCCCTCAGCGTCTCAGAGCAGACGATGAATTTGCTGAATTTGACATGATTTAAAAAAGTTTTCTGTCTGTCTCTGTCCATCAGATGTGGACTTTAACCAGCTGGAAGGTCCAAACCGTGTCATTGTGCCGTTCCTGGCCTGTGGTGACCTCAGTGCCTTTGACTCAGACAGGACTTACCCTCTGCAGGTCAGATTTATCATATATTATATATCATTTATTTATTACATCATTTGTCTACAGATCAACTGAAACATGGATCATTGTTATTCAGTTTCACTATGACAGTGAATTATCATCATGTTTTTAGGTTACGTTTATTTACCTTATAAATTGACCAGAAACTTGACTGAAACGGGACTGAAACACAACTTAAACACGACTGAAACACGACTTAAACACGACTTAAACGGGACTGAAACACGACTGAAACGGGACTGAAACATGACTGAAACGCGACTGAAACACGACTTAAACGGGACTGAAACGGGACTGAAACACGACTGAAACGGGACTGAAACACGACTGAAACACAACTGAAACACAACTGAAACACGAATGAAACGGGACTTAACCACGACTGAAACGGGACTGAAACACGACTGAAACACGACTGAAACACGACTGAAACGGTTCCACTTCACTCCAATCAGTCTTTTTTCAAAATAGTTGCAGATAAATGTAGTAACCGTCTGTTATTGATTGACTGATTTTCTTTTCTTTAGCTGGATTCTGATAAACTGTACGAGTACACGCCCCCCACGCAGCCGCCCATCCAGCCTCCGTACCAGCAGGCCTGTCACCTCCGCAGAAACAACCTGCTGTCCAGAGAGGACACTGCGTCCAGAGAGGACACTGCGTCCAGAGAGGACACTGCGTCCATCTGTCCAGAGCCAGAGCGACTGACCGCACAAACAGCAGAGCAGTCTCACACTTAATCAACATCTTGCTCCTGTTGTAATTGTGTTCTGAATCACCGGAGTCTGTTTTTATGACGAACTCTGCTTATGTTAAATGACTCATTTTAGATTTTATAAATAAAGTCAGTTTGTTGAACAGTGGTGATGAAGTGTGACCTCATCGTCGTCTAAAATGAAAATCAAATGTTTTTATTAAACTTTCACAGGTGACATTATTTAGTTAATTCAGGCTCATTTAAGTACGACTTCCATTCCATTATCTTGTCTTAAATGAATCATCATGGAGTAACCGTAGTAACTTCTGCTGCTGATCAAGCTGGTTTATGTCGGTTAACCAGCAGGTGCTTACGGAGTTACTACAAAATGTTTTTCCTAACGTTGCGCAGGTGGAAGAAGGCTGTTCTGGAAATGAGTTATATGTGTGAAGCAAATGACATTTCCTGGTCAAAAATAACTCCAAGGTTCCTCACAGTAGAACTGGAAGCCATGGTGATGTCATCTAAAGTGACAATGTGATCAGAAGGTTTTTCTCTGAGGTGTTTAGGGCCGAGTATAATGACCTCAGTTCCTGGAGATGAACAACCTGATTTATTTCCTCCGGCCTCATTGATAGATATAGCTGTGTGTCATCTGCATAACAATGAAAGTGTATTTTGTGCTTCACACAGCACAGATGATCTGACAGTGACTATATTATTATTATTTATACATTTTGTGGAACATTTAAATGAAGACCTGATCATGTGTTTGTGATTTCTCTGAAAATCAATACATGAAACTTTATCTTTCATTCAGCTGCTTTACAGTTTTTCCTCGATTGCTAAGACACATTTCTTGAAAGCTGCTCTCTTTTCTCTAAACTGTGAACACAAAACTTAATTTTCAAGCTACATTCACAAAACCTCAGACTCTTCTTGCAAAACCAAACTTTCACCTCAAAACAGTTCAATCTGTGCTCAAAACTGAACTATGTTGTCAAATCGTGCCCCGAGTCAATCAAAATGAAAAACACTACTGAACAGTCACTAAACACTACGTAGAAAAATAGAAAACACAATGCTCAGGACATGTTTATTGTTGACTGTAGGCTAAATGCATGTTGCAAAACAAAGAACCTGTGCATTTAGCACTTGTGTACAGTAAGCCCATGTAAAAATAAAGTACACATATATACAAATAAGTGCATTGCTCAGCCACATCATCATGTCTCTGTACTGGGTCAGGCCACAGGACTTCATCCACATCACAGGCCACATGTTGTCTGGCCAGGCAACGGGGAAAAACCTCTGACATGCTGTATCCAGACTGTTTCATGTGCAGTCTGACACGATCAACAGTAGAGAGGCTGACACTGTTGATACCCTCAACATTTACATGGTCCTCAATGATCTTGTTCTCACGGACCATATCAACAATTAGGGTCTCTTGGTGTGGGGAGAACATACGTGTCCTCCCACCCCCATGTGGCAGTCCTTCAATTCTACAAAAAGAGAACATGCAGTTACAAAAGATATACATGGAATACTAGGCCTGCAAACAGTTAGACCAACCCTCCATTACAATACTGCAGTACATTGGTACAGTGATGTACAGAAACATGTACTTACTTAGGGTATACTGTGGTACAGTATATAGTATGTCATACAGTAATTGTTGTCAACATTTACAGACTGTACTATAATGTCAAAAAGGGTAATTACCTGTTACTCTTCTCTAAATCTTGGGATTATGGTGGACACAGTGAATCTACTGATGTTTGGTTATAGCCTTTGTCCGGCCTCCCTCATGCTCATACCATGGACAAGAACATGGTCATTCACAGTCGCTCTGATTTCATCAGATATCTTCACTGACCACCTCGACCACCTCGACCACCTCGACCTCCTCGACCTCCTCTCACACGAACTCTTCCTCTCAGATTTCTATCCATCATAGGGCCTCACAAACCAGTGCTGTCTGAACTGGCTTATATGTTCCCTCACATATCACCTGTGCTCACCATTATGCAGCACAGGTGCATCACAATGAAAATGTGTTGGCAAGTTGTGTCTAAACAGGTGAAAAGTGCTGATGGTTTTGACAAAAGAGTGATTGATTCAATCAGTGGCTTCAGGCAACTGAGCATTTGGTTCAGACAATAATGTTTAGTGTTTTAGCAATTGAGAAAAACTGTAATACAGAACACCCTATAGCACCTCCTACTGGCCATAAACTGCTATAACACAGTAGGTGTCACAGTAGGTTCTGTGTGCAACTAAAAATGGTGTTAATGTGTGTTAGGAGTGCTAAAGTAAACAAATGTTAAAGTCTTCACCTTCTTCTTTTGTTTGCAGCACAACGTAAAAGAGGAAATTATTTATGGTATTATGTTATTTATTGTATTATGTTATTTATGGTGTTATGTTATTTATGGTGTTATGTTATTTATGATATTATGTTATTTATGGTATTATGTTATTTATGATATTATGTTATTTATGGTATTATGTTATTTATGGTATTATGTTATTTATGGTATCATGCTTATTTATGGTATTATGTTATTTATGGTATTATGTTATTTATGATATTATGTTATTTACGGTATTATGTTATTTATGATATGCTTATTTATGGTATTATGCTTATTTATGGTATTGTTCTTATTTATGATATTATGATTATTTATGGTATTATGTTATTTATGGTATTATGCTTATTTATGGTATTGTTCTTATTTATGATATTATGTTATTTATGGTATTATGCTTATTTATGATATTATGATTATTTATGGTATTATGTTATTTATGGTATTATGCTTATTTATGGTATTATGCTTATTTCATTCATATTATTCATAAAGCCGGCAGGTTAATACTCAGTCAGCCCCAAAGTATCAGGAATTTCCTTAATCTTAACTCAAAATTAAACATCACATTTATAATTCATGTTTTTGTCCAATTTAATTATGCTCCAGAAATTAGGCTGAAACTTGTATTACAGGAGAATAATACAGGTGCTTGTATTGGACATGTTCTTATTAACTTTATTTCCAAACACCATTCATACCCAAGCTGAGGAGGAGACGTGTGTCTGAATCACGACATAGTGTCACATGTATGTACCTTTAGTTCAGTGGTTGATCCATGGCTCCCACACCATGGTTGACTTTCTAGGCCCAGTTCCCCCAAAATCAAAGGCCACGGCTGTGGATGGGGGACAACTGTCCACTTGTAGCGACTTGCAGCACTTTCTGCATCTGGACCAATGATTGTCCTTGAATGTTTTCTGGCGAGACTGAGATCTTAAATTTATATTTCCCAGCAAGCACACGACTCACTCACTGAGAGACCGTGCACGTGTGACTTTGTGCACAGTGTGACTCTGCGTTTGTCCTGCGTACATCGAGCAATGCAGACCATGAAACAGTAGGTGGCGTCGTTAGAAACTAAGGCACGTTAGCGAGCGTTTTGTGTGTAAATAAAATGATAGAAATACAGTGAACAGGTAAATAATGAGGACACAGGTAGTCAGTGATTCAATAACGTATTTTAATTTCAGTATTTTAGTATAAAATCCCACCGGCCTACTGTCGGCTGGTTTCCGCTCCCATTGGCTGTAACTGTGGTTTATCCCAGAGAATCAGCTCAAGTACCAAATCTATTTACACCAAACATCCACATCCAGAGGACCAATGCAAAAGTCTTCCTGCTACTGCACCGCCAAAATAAAACACCAAACACTATCACCTCACCAGTCAGATTTAATGCTATTAATCCTAAAATAAAAACACACACACACACACACACCAGTGGAAGAGCAGGGGCCTCCACATGTGGCCCTCAGTGTGCCCATAGTATTTGAATACAATACTCTATAATAAAGTAATGCATTATACATTTACTGCTTTACAATAAACGAGTACAGGCACATACGCTGACTGTAGATCACTCCAGATGGAAAAGACGATCATGTGACTGAACTCATCACAGCACACAAACAACACGCCTGAAAACCTGAACCTGGATTCAAAAACATGTTAGTGGGAAACATAGAAAACTGCTTTTTTGGTTGAATGATGCACTTTAGGCAATTTTAACTGTGAGCGCTTCTGTATAATTTTTATATAAATATGTACAAAATAAAAAATAATGAAGAAAATGTCCGATTAAAACACAAGTAAAAAAAATAACTAATGCCAAAGACAGGACAGAGTGAAGCTTGAGAATCCAATAAGTTACAAAAGTGAAATAAAACATTTTAATACAGTATGAATGATTGTTTTGTTTTTCTCTCTGTTGAGATAGCACCAGCAGAAACACGGAACACAACACGTGAACACATGTGAACACAACACGTGAACACATGTGAACACATGTGAACACAACACGTGAATGCATGTGAACACAACGTACCGGAACTGAGGGAGGAAATAAATTAGTGTCAGACGTTGTAGAGGATATTTACAGGAGCTGCTGCTATCACACACACACACACACACACACACACAGGCTTGTTTTTATATCTTAGCGAGGACACGTCATTGACAGAATGAATTCCGAGCCTCTCACCTAAACCCTTACCCTAAAACCAGGTCTTTGCCCTGAAAAAGCCCTTTAAAATTGTGGAGTCCAGACAAAATGTCCCCACTAAGATAGGTTCTAAAGGTTTTTGGACCTCACAAAGATATAAATACACGTAGACACACACACACACACACACACACACACACACACACACACACACACACAGGTGATGGCAGTGAGATTGTTGCAGCAGTCTTGCAGCACATTAAAGGAGTTCAAACTCCCACACATTCATCAGGTTGAATTTACTGTCCTCACAGCTAGTGTTGTTGTTTTTTTTTTTCCAACTTTTTGAACCCGCTAACCGAGTCGTATCCATTGCATAGCTTTTACAAAACTAGTTAGCCGCCATAAGCTACAGTATTTCAGACAGGGGGGGACAGATGTGCAGGGAGGTGTTCAAATCTATCTACTCAACATGTCAAGTGTATTGTTTGTGCGTATATTTGTGCAGGTGTTGCGTATGACACACAAACACAGCATGTTTTTCAGTCTGCGATGGTGTGAGTGGTGCCGGGCTCCGGCTCACCGCTGCTGCAGTTCAGGTGCTTCATGGCTTTGTTAAAGGCAAACTGCACAGCTTTTTGGGTGTGGGGGGAGCGAGCCTCCGTCAGCTTGATCCGGTCAAGTGTCTGGCTGATCCCGAAAGGAGCCATCTTGGATCTAGGAAGCCATTGCCTGAGGGGAGAGACAACAGTGGTCAGTGGGTGAGAGACGTCACACGACACAGCTGCTGACCCTCACTCCACACTACAACTACTGTCATCACTGCTCTTCATCCAGAAAGAAGCTGTGAGTGACCACTGCACCCACAGACAGACAGACAGACAGACAGACAGACAATCAGCTGCTCATGTTAGAAGTGAGGAGCCCCACAGCACCTGACTGCTCTACTGCCACAGGACACAGTTTTAGTGAGTAAACTGATGTGGGAGATAAACCCTGCACTTGACTGAGAGACACTGAGGAGATGATGATGATGATGATGATAGCTGGAGAGTTATTCATTTAGATTAATTAGTGACTTTTTTAATCTATTGACAGCCTCACAAAAAAAGACTTGAGCTGTATTTTCTTTAGATTAAAGAAATAGTTATCGTCAGGGAGAGTCCTGTTATCTTTCCTCACCAGCTGCGCTTGCTGTCGAAGAAGTGGACGAGGAAGAGTTTCTCTGCGGACCTGAACTGCATCCGCTCGCCGGCTTTGAGAACGTCCAGTGGTGGACGTGGAAGCTCCGCCCCGTTGTGCCGGCACACTGTCCTCCGCACTCTGGGCTCCATGATCTGAACAGGAACAGAAACACAGGAGTGGACATAAGTGACAGTCTCACAATAACACTGTGGTGTAAATCCTGGTGGCAGCGATTGCACGGAGGAAGGCTGCGGTCAGAAACACGATCATGCAAAGCCGAGTCAAGCCATAGACACTTTGAGTGAAGCGGTCAGTTCTATACACAGACCAGGCAGTCTAGACAAAACACAAGCTACTGCACACACAATGGCAGAGGGGCAGATGGGTAATGAGACAACGAGTGGTCTAACACTCACTCACCAGGGCGGGGAAGGAGGGATATCCACTACATTTAGCCCAAACTAGTTTAAGAGGCTCCAGAACAAATGGAGAAGCAGCGGTGGGTTTCCACACCTCTACAGGAACAATAAAAGCAAGTTATGAAGGAGTCACAGCAACAGACACAGAGAGAGCACACAGTCTCCACAACCAGCCACACGCACAGGCCACGCTACTAAAACCAACTGCGTCCAGTCATGATAAGGAACCTGTGTCCACTGGGTCTACTGGTGTTAACAGGAAGATGATTCTCTTAGTTTCAGGGGTTTTCAAAAGAATATAGAGTGTTTTACACGGTGGAAAAAATGTCTAATAATTAAATCAATGATTAAGGGGCCGTCCGCATGGAAACAGGTTTAGGTGAATACTCGTTCACTTGTATGGAGACGGCGAATAAGATACTTTAGGAAAGCAATGACGTCATATTCTCAGCACTTTGGAGATTGTTTGACAGTTTTACCTTTAACGACTATCAATGAAAAGTAACTAAAGTCAGTGTGAAAAGACATTAGATATCACGAGAACACGTCCCGTCTTTAGAGACTTCACACACGGGGCTGAAAAAGTGTTGAATCATAGAATAAAGAGGAGAAAACCTATTTTTACTTGAATAAACAACACAGATCAGTGATTCAGTGATTGTTCCACACACAGTCTGCTGCACTGAACATCCACAGCACGCGATGTGTGTGTGTGTGTGCGCTGCTCTGTGTCAATAACATCTAGACAGTCTGTGATAAACAGCGACATCGACTGAGTCCAGTATTTATATTTGGAAGGTGAGATGTGAACTGTGCCTGATCGGCCGCATCAGCAAGACACGTAGCATGATGTCGTACCAGTGAGGCGACAATGAATGACAACGAATGCGACACAACAGACACCCAGCATCTCTTTTTTTCCTGCTTAGTTTATGGCTGTTAGTCTCAACGAGACATCAAACTGTGCATCAGACTGTGGTGCACAGAAATACAACAAGCTTGAAAATGTACACACATCCCCACCATCAAGGGTCAGACATTCTCCCACCAGAGGCTCCTAGATATTACACCGATCGCAATGGAGTGACAATCAGCCGACGGTCGTGTACAGTCACCCAGGCTGGACTGTACTGTTTTATGAGACGAAACATAAATGGTGGTCGTGACGACAACTATAATAAAATATATAATGCAAAACAAAATGAAATGTGGTTTACAAAATAAAAACGCTGCAAAAATGTCATGTTCATTTTCGTTGATCAAAACGAGACTAATTAACGTTAGAATGTTTAGTCCCGTGTCGCACTGCGCTGGCGCACTCGCAGCATTATTTAGATGCAGCTGTGGTGGGAACATGGCCGCCGGGGAGAAAACAAAGACATACTTTGATTACAAACAAGGGGAAGACAAATGGAACGTGTCGTGGATAAAAACGGGGAGAAATGCAGCCACAAAATAACGGGGAACAACGCGACAAATCTAAAAAGACATCGCAAGAGCTTCCATGATGAAATCGAGGTAAGTTAAGACATTAACGGCACTTTCTATTTTAGAAAGCTCATGCAAACTGCTGTGGTTAATGGGTCACATTTTAACGTTAGCCTTAACCTTAGACGTTAGTCACTGGAGCTGAAAACGATTGAGACAAACGTGTGTGACTAGTGTGTGTGTGTGTGTGTGTGTGTGTGCGTGAGAGTGTAAAGTGGGTTTCTTCTAAAAGTAGTGTTTGGGCCCACTGAGCACACACTGCACTGCTCACCTGGAGAGATCTTAGCAGCTTTGGTGAACTCCCCGTTATCCACGCAGGCCATGAGACTGCTTTTGTCATCCACAGTGCTCCTTCGAGTCGCCACCAGCCGCCCTTTCCCGCCTTTAGATACAATGATGGTGCTGATGGAGACATGAGAAAGGTTAGAGACTCTTTAAAGACCCTGTCAGGCACGGACAGTAATGGTAAATGGTCTGTATTTATATAGCAATCTAGTCTTCATGACCATTCAAAGCTGCTTTACACCACATGAGACACTACAGTCTTGCCATTCACCCATTCACACCTCACTCACTTTCATACATCACTCATCTCATACCACAGCCGTGAGCAGCAACATGGGGTTAAGTGTCTTGCCCGAGGACGAGCCCAAGCATGTAGACTAGTAAAGCCGGGAATCGAACCCACAACCTTCGAGTTGAAAGACGACTCGCTCTACCACTGAGCTTAAGCCGATCATTGGTTCATTTCCTATATTGACACATTTCTCTCACTCGTAGTCCTCCTCCCTCCCCCTCTGTCTTCAGAGTTTCTCATAGTTTGGAACAGACGCAGGGAATGCGCTTGTAAAAAGAAAATGTGGCCCAAAATGAAGTAATTACAGGTGGATGTCCAAAAGTATGACACTTGTTAGTCCCACTTGTCCCACTGAAGAAGCCTCTTGGAGGAGAAGTGAAACGTATTCAACTCAACTCAAGCAAGTCCAGTCGCCCGCAGCTAACTACTGAGGATGACAGATATCTTACAATACAAGGCCCACTTTTGTATAAAACCGCATTTGATTATTATCCGTCTGTGATTGTGTCACTTGTGGACTCACCTTGTGCTGCAGAAGACACTCCCACTGGAGGAGATGCTCGATTCGGATGCACAGCGACGGCGAGGTTCTACCAGGCGAGGAGACGGTGAGATTTCCTCCTCCTCGACCACAAAACCATTAGCGATTCCTTAAGAAGAAAAAAAACAGAAGCTCGTCACAGTAGAGTAACAACATCAGGGTTTCCCCCGGGGCATTATAAGTCTGACCGGGCCGCCAGGCCTTACTTGCCCTGCCGCTTGTTTATTTATTTTTACACACCAGAAACAATGATACCAAAGACAGTATACAGAGCCTTCAAAGTATCACCAAGCGCAATAGTGACATCTTGTGGTCAATACGTGAACCTCGACGGCCCAACCACCAGGCTTAGCAGGTTTTCTGGGGGAAACCCTGCAACATGTTACCTAATATTTCACAGGGCAATTTTTACATAGCATTTTGAAACATAAAGAAATGTTCTGAATTGGTACCTGTGCCGAGGCGTTTAATTGGCGACTCCTCGTCTTCATCCTCTCCATCAGCACTGCTGCTGCGTCGTCTCTTCTTCGGCAATAGGAGTGTCTCCAGTCGAGGTATCACTACAGACAGGAAGGTTTTAGCGCCCAGGGATGGAGGCGGAACAGAGGATGCCTCCTGAGCCTTGGAAGGTTTCTGCAAGCTGGCACTCTTGGACTTATGGAATAGTAAATCGGTCCGTCTGTTGCAGGTATCAGGGGCTCTTGTGTTGATGACACCATTAGGGAGTGGTGTGCCTGGGGTGTGCCCATTGGGGATATCTGGGTGTGGTGAGGTAGACGTGTTACTGTCAGACTCCATGGGAGTCTGGTCTATGCTGGTTGTCGCTGGCTGCAAATGGGCCCGCTCCAAGTCAATGGATGAGGTGTCAAGCTGTGATGGTGAGGTCAATAGCTCTAACATTGGTGGAGATAAAGATTGCTCTTCCTGTTTCACACAGGTTTCTGCTGGAAGTTCAGGTAGTGGTTTCTCATCAGTCTTGGTGGGAGTCAGTCCAGACTCTGGGGCAGCAAATGGTGGTAGTGGAAGGGACTTCTTAAGGCTTATCTCACTACGTACCTCCATGATGATCTTCTTGAGAAGTTTGAGCCTCTTGCTGCGGGATGGACTGTGCTTCATGGCTGTGCTCATGTCCAGCTTCTCCAGCAGTTCTTTTAGCTGAACTTCTAGCGGGGTTTGCTGACGGTAGGTGGGGATTAGCAGGCGGTCAACTGCAAAAGTGAGAGAGATTAACTGTCATCAACGTTATCTCCACAGTGGTACAAGCTCTTAAACATGTTTTTGTGCTGGTTTATATGTTTAACCATAAGTAAGGAGCCAGTAGAATGTATACCGGAGTCTCCCCATCGAAAGTTGGAAAAACAAAGTACGAAGTACACTTCACATATGAAGCTTTCATATTGTAAGATTAGCCGTCAAACGTTTGCCCTTTTTCCACCACAGGAACTTTTCTCATTTACCCGGGATTTTGAAAAATCTTGGCACGTTTCCACCAAAATTACCCAGAGAAAACTTTCCCTGAGTATATAATATTACTATATGTTATATTATATTACATTATTATGCCAATTCAGTACAATTGGTTTTTAAATCTAATTGTGTTGTTATGACTAGGACTGTGTGCACTTACCTCACTAAAGTCAAGGCATTGCAATTACAGTATATTATATTATAGAGTATAGATTAATATTCATGCTTCAAAGAATAAATCAATCAATTAATAAATATTTAGGAGGATCTCAAACATATCAGACGAGGATGCATGCCGCTCATCTGGTGCAGACAGACAAGCCTTTTTTTCTACTCCGCTCCTGAGCTGAGCTCTTCTCCGTATCCAACGCAGACCGGATCATTTCTCTACGTGCAGCTTTATCCCTACATCCAAATAATGATCTTTATGACGAGGATCGAGTACAGTCGCGGTGAAGTGCAGGAGATCCCGAGTAAATCTTAGTAAAACGTGTCGACAGACTCTTAAGAGCGCACTCTTTGTGTACTCACATCTTGTTGGAACTGTTATATTGGTGTTCCATACTGACCTGGGACAGACTCTAAGCGGGCATAGACAGATGCGTGCTGGCCGCAGGTTTAGAATAAGTCATCACAACATCCTATTATTATTATTATTATTATTATTATTATTATTATATTAGTATTTTGGCCAAAAGCGGCGTTTTTTGGCAATTTTTGGCCGATATGTTTCGGTGCATCCTTACTAATTACAGATAAATACTCCCACCAGATATTTTGGGTTCATTAGTAATCCATCATCATTACTAGTTGTTTAATGGACAAGAGGAAGGAAAAGTGTTAACCAATTAATTACACATTATGATTTTTGAAGTTTCTTAACTTACCATCCTCCCAGGAAAAGGGGAGTGGGGCTTCTAGATTTGGGGCTTCAGGCAGATGCAAGCAGCTGGGGAAATCAAAGCCGATCCGCTCAGTCTCTCTGCGAGCCCTACGGAGAATGACTCCTCCATGATCCTGCATCCGCTGAGCTGCCTTGAAGAAAAAGGTGTCCTTGGCATTGTATTTCATGCAGTTGTTGATGATGAGGTTGAAGTCCTCCTCAAACTCCTCTAGGCTTCTATAGTCATGAGTATCGATGCGTTTTCTCATGGTGGAAAAGTCCATGGGGTTTTTGATGTGATCCAGGTAGTCCGGAACCTACAGAAGAGAGAAAAAGGTTGGAAAGATTCATGAATCCAGTTTGAACAGAGACACTGTACTTTTTTGTTCCATTCAATGACTGTGAAACATTGTCAAAACCAATTCATAGTTTCCAAATCCACCAGTCCAAAGCGTATTTCCACTGGCTCTACTCGCCCCATGTTCCAGCGAGGTTTGAAAAGCATGCTGAGTAGGTACTATGCGATGATTGGTCAGAGTGCCATCACAGGAAGAGACGTCCAACACACAAATCAAGCCGAACAGCACCAAACTGTCTATTCTATTCTATTCTATTCTATAAACCCACTGCCAGGTTGTTTTTAGGAGATAAAAATGGTTGCAGACCTCTTTGATGTTGACGGGCTGAGCGAAGATGCTGCACTGGTCCTTCTCCTGCAGTTGGCTGAGCACAGCTCTCAGCAGAATGTTGAAGGGGGTCAGCTGGACCTCCAGCACC